>NC_080427.1:80988847-81221347 GCF_029873635.1 Malania oleifera
GGAGTGAAAGTGGAGTAATTGCCAATCAACTTGGCAATAAGCTTCAATGCCCTCAAGGGCTTACAACACCATCTCCTGAAAAGAATCATATTTGGGCTGAGGAGGAGATGTTTGCTGATAAGATGAAGGTCTAAGGGCATAAACGGAAGGATTTTAAGAGTTTTGGAATCGGCAAGGAGGTGGAGCAATGGCTGATTATTGAGGTGTTTGAGTTTGAAAACTCAGAGCTTGTGGCCTCCAAGAGAATTTAGGATGCTTATTCCACCTAGGATTGCACGTGTTTGATTAAGGATCATTGGTCGGCCTATCATACCAATTATGGGTGGCCCTAACTTCCTTCTGCACAAACTCAAGTAGGGGAGGCACATGGGGGCAATTATAACATGTGTGTGAAGGATCAGAACAAATGACACACACCTCTGCACACGCCACAGGTTGAGGTCGTTGCCTTAAGGACAAGAACTAATCTAACTTTCTCACTATGGTGTGCAGTGTGGGCGCTAGGTCATGACTTGTGGCCAACTCATAGACTCCCTTAGGATTGGAAGAGGAATGTTTTGGATTGTTTACAAGCAGCAATAATATGCTGCTGAGAATTTTCAATGAGTTTCTTGAAAAGAGCCCATACCTCATTCTCGTGTTTCGTGAGGAAAGTTCCTCCATAAGATGCATCTATCATGGACCGATCTCGCTCAGTTAATCCTTCATAGAAGGTCTGAACTAATTGCCATGCAGGGACTTGGTGATTGACTCACTCTAAAAATGAGCAGTACAAAGGCTATCCCAAGTATAAGAGTTCGGTCGTGTAATAATTAGCCTAAGGGCCAGATCGTCCCCTCGGGGAATGCAGTTTAATTCTAGACTTCATGTAATCCCAAAGAAAATAAGAAAAGAAATTTTTACTAAACACAGTTCAGATTCAGTTGCTGGGATTTTTGAGATTTTGTGACAAAATTAAAAAGAAACAAAACATAAACTACGGACATCTCACCAATAAAATTAATGACAAGAAACTAATAGCGATAAATAGACGATGGGAAAAATTAACACAATTAATATCCCTACTTAGCGATCCATTCACATAATAAAATAAAAGATAACAAAATTAAATGCGGAACACAATCCTACGTTTAACCATTCAGACAGGAAATAAATCCTACGTTCCAAATTTCGGACAAAAACCTAAAGATAAAAACTTTATTAACAAATTTAAGCATTCAACCACAAAATCATCAATTAGGATTGGAAGAGGAATGTTGGGATTGTTTACAAGCAGCAACAATATGCTGCTGAGAATTTTCAGTGAGTTTCTTGAAAAGAGCCCATACCTCATTCTTGTGTTTCGTGAGGAAAGTTCCTCCATAACCATGGACCGATCTCGCTCAGTTAATCCTTCATAGAAGGTCTGAACTAATTGCCATGTAGGGACTTGGTGATTGACTCACTCTAAAAATAGGAGTTCGATCGTGTAATAATTAGCCCAAGGGCCAGATCGTCCCCTCGGGGAATGCAGTTTAATTCTAGACTTCATGTAATCCCAAAGAAAATAAGAAAAAAAAATTTTACTGAACACAGTTCAGATTCAATTGCTGGGATTTTTGAGATTTTGTGACGAAATTAAAAAGAAACAAGACATAAACTATGGACATCTCACCAATAAAATTAATGACAAGAAACTAATAACGATAAATAGACGATGGGAAAAATTAACACAATTAATATCCCTACTTAGCGATCCATTCACATAATAAAATAAAAGATAACAAAATTAAATGCGGAACACAATCCTACGTTTAACCATTCAGACAGGAAATAAATCCTACATTCCAAATTTCGGACAAAAACCTAAAGATAAAAACTTTATTAACAAATTTAAGCATTCAACCACAAAATCATCAATTAAACAACAGCTAAAAAGTAAAACTTAACCTAACAAATATTCAAATCCTAAAAAAGATTTTTTTTTTTTTTTTTTAAGAGATCAACTTAAACTTTAACAATGAAAAATAACCCAACCAAAATTAACTCTAATAGTGCTATTAAATAAGAAGAGAAAAAAAATAAATTGACTTTAATAATAATAACCCAACAGAATTTTAAAAATTCAAAACTTTAATTAAAATTCAACTAAAAATTAACAATAATGATTAACTAATTATTTAAATGCAAGAAAAAAAACTAGAGAACAAAAGAAGAAGGAGAGAGAGAGAGAGAGAGAGAGAGAGAACTACAAGTCGTGGAGTCTTCAAGGCAGTTGTTGTGTGCGACCTCATTCCCCCCCCCCCCTCCCCCCCAAAAGAGAAGCAAGCCAAAAAAAAAAAACCTCCCCAGAACCCTAGTTTTTAAAAACTAAAAGCAACAAAAAGTAGCCCACAAATGTTGACTTTTCAAAATGCCCCTCCTTTCTTTGTTTGAGTATTCGACTGCCCCCAAGGAGCTTCCAACGCCTCTCTTGCTACACATGGTCCTTGAGCCCCACTTATGTGGTCACATCAACTTGATGGGTCTTCATTCATTTTTTTTTTTCTTTTGTTAACACATAGCTGGTTCAGCACTTTCAAACCTAATTTTGACCTTCCTACACCTCGTAACTCTCAAAACTCAAAACATGAAAGTTGTAGAGCATTTTATTGACTTTTCAAAGAATTTTTAATCATCTCAATTGAAGCTTGAATGAGAGAGTTATGATTAAAATACCAAAATACGTGCAAGTTATCTCCTAGCAAATTTCGAACTTGGATTGCAGCTTACTCATTTAATGTGTGTGCATGCGGCTTCATTCACAAGTATTCTTGCATGATCCAACTTCTATGCACCAATATGCTCACGGTTGGCATGGATGAAGCCCACGTTAAATGCATGCACGACACCCAGCTCATCTACACATCACGTGGTCACATAAACTTGATGGGTCTTCATTCATTTTTTTTCTTTTCTTAACACACACTTTCAAGCCTAATTTTGACCTTCCTACAACTCGTAACTCTCAAAACTCAAAACATGAAAGTTGTAGAGCATTTTCGTAACTTTTCAAATCATTTTGAATCATCTCAATTGAAGCTTGAATGAGAGAGTTATGATTAAAATACCAAAATATATGCAAGTTATCTCCTAGCAAATTTCGAACTTGGATTGCAGCTTACTCAATTAATGTGTGTGCATGCAGCTTCATTCACAAGTATTCTTGCATGATCCAACTTCTATGTACCAAGATGCTCATGGTTGACATGGATGAAGCCCACGTTAAATGCATGCACGACACCCGGCTCATCTACACACGCACATGGCTTCTAGTCCTCTCACGCACACCCACTTCATTCTCGTGCATGGCTCGTATGAATTTGCATGAAAGACTTCAACCTTTCAAAAATTATCCTGCGATATTAAAACAAAAATATTTATAAATTTACAAAAATAGGATAATTATCTTAACATTATCAAATGAGCTCACTGATTAAAATAATGGACATAATCAGACATTTAATTAAAATTATAATCTTTAATGCATGAATTTAAATTTCTAATTAAGCAACTTTGACACGTAATCACACCCCTAAAAATTTCAATTTCAGTGAATATTAATTGCACGCTTATGCAACACAACCATACCATTTCCCATATAGGAATATCACCAGATCACACACCAACTCATTCATACACAATTCATGCAACTCTCTAGCAAGTCACTCATGCAAGTTTCATCATTATATAACCATTAAGAACATTATAATCATATGGATTCAACCAGCAATTACAATTCAGAGTTAATGTAGCCATATAAATTCGAGTACAAATAGGTGACATCTCGAAGCATATGTAATGTGTATGACTTGTTACACCCAGGATACCAGTGGACACCTACAGAATGGTCGTTTTGACTTAGCCTAACTGGTATACCCTAAAAAACACTCAAAAAGGATGGGTTCACTCGTCATATGTGAGAAGGAGTGTCATGATCAAATATCCCACATATTGCAACGAACAAATGCTAAATGTATGGAGTGGACTAATTTGAAAAGGATCCAGCCTATTTGTGAGGTGTCAAGTCCTTCACCCTAGCATCTTCTCACCTACTTGCCATATCCAACCAAGACCACTCTAGATCAACTTATTCACAAACCAGGCGTGAATACATCTGAGGTATTAGGCGGTTGAAGAGTCTTCATATGTGGAGAATACATGTCCTATCCCTGACTTTTTATTGTAATTGTGTGGAGCATGTATTAATCTTTCACTTCATTTTTGTGCATTTCTATTTATCTTTTTCTTCACATCTTGTGTAGGCTAAAAGTCCTAGGTTTCTATCTCCCCACTAGATGTCACTTCTAGGCTAGCAAGTCAAAAACTGAGACTAGTGTACAAAGAGTATCTAGAAAAAAAAGTGAAAGTTAAGTTGAGTTTCATGAACTCTGAGCTGACGTCAAAAACTCAGAAGAACGATAAATGGCTTAACAGTATCTCGCAAGGTGTCAAAGTCACCGTGAGCGCTCTCTCAGTGCTCACAAGGAACCCTAAGTGCTACAAGTCACATGAACGTATATTTTCAGCCTCATGAGATACCATGTAAATACAAGAGCTTATATAGCCAGATTAACACGAATGAACTACTAGTCAACCTACATAGAGTTACAATTCCTAAATTAGCCATATAGAGAGAAACTACACATAAATAACCTAAGTGTGTAACTCTTAGGTTATATGCAAGTATGTGAAGGGTATGAGTTAGTGTTAATCATGGCATAATAATCCATCTTCAATACTCTATTTTTTTTAAAAAAATATATCATCAAATGTGTAGCACCCAATTGCTCATGCAAATTGTCACCCCCCCCCCCCCCCAACTAAAATGAAACATTGTCCTTAATGTGAAAGCATAAGGAAGGAAGTTGAGACATACCTAGGTGGAGAAGTAAGGGAAAAGAAAAACTTAAACTAAGGAAAAATATACCTGAAAATAAACTAAAAATAAAACAAAATGAAAATAAAGAAAAGAAAAATAACATAGTATGTCTGGAGGAGGCTCAGGAGGAATTTCATCTGGTGGGTGCAGTTCTATAAATTGAACGGGCGAGTCTCCAAGTTTGAGTCGTCACAATGAATCAGTCTTGTTACCTGCACAAAAATTAGGCTCAAATAAATCAATACATTCTAAGATACTAGAAAATACATGTGCAGACTGCCTTCCTTGTTTTAACAAGAAAGGATCTTTATTCAGTATATTTTCCAGGATATTCACTTCTTCAAGAATCGGTCTTTGAGGAAAAATTGTCAGAGCAGTTACCTTTGGTTCTTTAGAAGCATCAACATTAAAATTTTTACCCTATTCCTTGAAATTTAAACTCTCACCATTCTGCTCAACTTCTTTATTGGGTGTACCAATCACCTTACCATTACGAGGACTTGCTTCAGCATTGCACTTCTTGACATTTACTCCAGTAGGGAGTGATGGTTCCATGACTTCCAACCTCTGAGGATAAGGTACCACAGGTTGATACTCTTTATTAGTCTCAGCCTCCTCATTAACTAACTTCTTCACTTCTAGGCTCGCTTCCTCTAATTTTTCTTTAACTTCACCTATCTCAGTTGTAACTTCAGGTGCCGTGATAATTGTTTGTATGTCGATGACTATCTCAGGTTGGAAAACATTTTTTCCACTTCTCGAAGTAATAACGGCCTCCACTGTCTCAAGAGAAACATTATGTATTTGTTGCTGTTGCTGCTGGTAATCTTGAGGATTAAGCTGAGGTTCTACCGAAAATTCCCTTTTTTCTAAGATATTCAACTGTGTGCTCATTTCATTAATAATGTCTCACAATTCATTTATGGTCTGAGTATTAATCTGCATAAATTCTTAAAGTGTATTAGCCATTTGTGACATGCTATCCTCAAAAGACGTCATTGGTGGAATAAAAGCTTCATTATATTGAAATCCTAGAAGTGCATAGCTCTGATAAATCTACTGTGGCAAATACTAATGTGAAGAAGCCTCTGGATAATATGTTGGCTCATATTTACCTCCACCATTGATTGCACTAAGAGGTTGTACTACCATTGGTGCTTGATCGTATCATGTATTTTATTGTTGGGCACTTTTAGCTAAATAATCAAAGAATGATAGTGCCTAATCTGGTTCCTTACTGAAGAGTTCTCCATATCACATAGTCTGGACAAATTTTTTGTAATCAGAAATAAGAGCTATATATAAACAATTGACTAACCTCCATGATTCAAACCCATGATATGAACAAATATTTATCAAATCCTTGAACCTCCCCCAATAAGCTTGAAAAGTCCCATCACCCTTTTGCATAAACTGACTGATATGTTTCTGTAAAAATTGAATTCTCTAGGAGGGATAAATCATATGTAAAAATTGACGTTCCATATCAGTCCAATTAGAGATAGAGTGAGGTCTCAAAGAATTAAACCACATCTTTGCTCTAAGCTTCAAAGAAGAAGTAAATAAACAAAATATAGTAAATTCATCAGTTCTAGCACTAGGAAGAAAAAGTATTGCAAGTCAACTCAAACTCAGTCAAATGCTGATAAAGACACTCAGATTCCTTCCCATAGAACTGAGGTATCAATGACGTCCTCCCACGCTGAATCATGAAATTAAGTGCGTTATTAGGTAAAGTAGTGTGAAATGGTGCAGTGGTGCATATAGGCTGCAAAAAATTGATAAGATTTTGTGGTGCAGGTGCAGCCATATTTTTATTTTATTTTTTTTTTATTATTTTTTTTTCAAAACCCTTTTTTTTTCATGATATGAATTAAAATAATGGGGAAAATACTATTTTGAAACTAAAAATGACATTCCTCGGCAATGGTACCAAAAACTTGACTCACTCTAAAAATGAGCAGTACAAAAATTATCCTAAGTATAGGGGTTCAATCGTGTAATAATTAGCCTAAGGGTCAGATCGTATCCTCAAGGAATGCAGTTTAATTCCAAACTTCATGTAATCCCAAAGAAAATAAGAAAAGAAATTTTAGTGAATATAGTTCAGATTTAGTTCCTAGGATTTTTGAGATTTTGTGATGAAATTAAAAAGAAACAAGACATAAACTATAGAAATCTCATGAATAAAATTAATGACAAAAAACTAATAACGATAAATAGATGATGGGAAAAATTAATACAATTAATATCCTAACTCAGCGATCCATTCACATAATAAAATAAACGATAACAAAATTAAATGCAGAACACAATCCTACGTTTAACCATTTAGACACGAAATAAATCTTACGCTCGAAATTTCGGACAAAAATCTAAAGATCAAAACTTTATTAACTAATATAAGCATTCAACCACAAAATCATTAATTAAACACCAACTAAAAAGTTAAACTTAACCCAACAAATATTTAAATCCTAAAAAAGGTTTTTTTTTAAGAGATCAACTCGAACTTTAACAATGAAAAATAACCCAACCAAAATTAACTCTAATAGTGATATTAAATAAGAAGAGAAAAAAAATAAATTGACTTTAATAATAACAACCCAATAGAAATTTAAAAGCTCAAAACTTTAATTAAAATTCAACTGAAAATTATCAATAATGATTAACCAAGGAGCTTCCAGCGCCTCTCTTGCTGCGCATGGGCCTTGAGCCCCCCTCACGTGGTCACATTGACTTGAGGGACCTTTATTCAATTTTTTATTTTTTTTAACACATGGCCGACTCTACACCTTCAAGCCCCATTTTGACCTTCCTACAGCTTGTAACTCTCAAAACTCAAAACAGAAAGGTTGTAGAGCATTTTCTTGACTTTCCACAACATTTTGAATCATCTCTATCGGAGCTTAGGTGGGAGAGTTATGATTAAAATACCGAAATACGTCCAAGCTATCTCCTAGTGAGTTTCGGACTTGGATTGCGGCTCACTCATTTAATGCGTGTGTGCATGCGGTTTCATTCACAAGTATTCTAGCATCGTCCAAATTCCATGTACCCGAATGCTCATGGTTGGCATGGATGAAGTCCACATTAAATTGATGCATGACACCCGACTCATCTACACACGCACACGGCTTCTAGTCCTCTCACGCACACCCACTTCATTCTCGTGCATGGCTCGTATGAATTTGCATGCAAGACTTCAACCTTCCAAAAATTATCCTACGATATTAAAACACAAATATCCATAAATTTACAAAAATACTATAATTATATTAACATTATCGAGTGAGCTCACTAATTAAAACAATGGACATAATCAGACATTTAATTAAAATTATAATCTTTAATGCATGAATTTAAATGCCTAATTACACAACTTAGATGCTTAATCACTGATGTAAGAATTTTCTCAAGAGGTCCCTAAAGCACCCCCCATATCTCGAAAAACAATTCCCCATCCACTTGTGAAAAAGTATTGATGACCTTCCTCAGCTAGTTAGTCTTCCCATTTGGGAAGTACTTTTTTAAAAACTCATGTTGCATGGTGGCCCAGTTGGTCACCAAGTTTGACTCTAAGGAATTCAATCAATATTTGGCATTGTCCTTCAAAGATAATGATAAAATCCTTAATCGGATGGTGTCATCACCAAAATTAGGTATGCGCATGGTCGAACAGATTTTGAAAAATTCATCTAGATGTTTGTAAGGATTTTCAGTCGAATTCTCATAGAAGTTGGGAAGCATCAAGATGATGGAAGTCTTAATCTCAAATTCCGCCACCTCGATCTCCAGAACCAGATGCAAGATGACAAAGTGTATGTGTTGGGTGTGAAGTAGTCTCTAAAGGGCCGAAGAGGTTGCTCCTCCACCACAGGTTGGCAAGGAGCTTGAGGTTCTAGGATTTGAAAGGTAGAAACCATAGGATGTTTAGCCATGACTTTAGGTTTAGACGACTTGGCAAACTTGAGAATAAAGGTAGATTTCCTAATGGACTTACGGGATCTCCCAATCTCATGATCTATAGGCACTAACTCAGGATCCAAACAAGGCAAACCCGACATATACACATGCAACACACAATCAAGACTTTAAAGGATCAAACAAAAAAGAAAAACAAAAGCAAACAAAGAAAAAAAAAATTGTAGTACCTTAAACTAGAAATTAGCTTATGACCATAACACAGTCCTTAGAAACAGCACCAAAATTTGGTAGGCTTGCTAAGGCTTGGGTCCTTAACTACCAAAGATACAATTTATAAACCTAACTAACCCACGTTCAGTAGAACAATGAGTAGGTTGGGTGTCGATCCACAAGGACTAGGGTGTAGTTATTTACCACTTCAAGCCTAAGTTAGTACACATTGTGTAATAGGGAAGAAGGTGAGATTTTTCAAATGTTTTTCTAACAACTACTTAAAGCATGTAAATTTACATTAACACTACTCCTACAAAGCATATCTTAGATTATGAATCAAGCCTTGACTGTTGTGCGTGCTAACTATGTCCAATCAGCTATCCATCTTAGGCTGATGGCTAAGTGAACCATTCGATGGTATAGAGTAGCGAAGGTGCACCAATCATATGAAGCACGATCGAGAACCAGGGTATACTCTATCATAATGATCACGAGATAACCCCGTATATGAACCATAGCCTAGTCCATATAAGTGAATGAATCCCTAGCTAGGCTTTCCTTTACCCTAGGGTTTCAACACAATCAAAGATGTAAACTTGCATGGAAAGTAAAGTGCTGGTATTGAAAGTGAATGTATTTAAATGAAAGCAGTAAAGAAAGCATCCAAAATCGGCTTCAATTGCAACTCAAAAGTTTTTCACTAATGATTGGGATTACAACTAAGAACCATCTACGCTATGCGATAGCACAAGGAACACAAAGGTTGTCATAAGCCTTTAGCAATTCCATGCACAAACCAGTACAAGAATTGAAATCAAAACCAGTAAATCTATTCTACTTGGCACCCAATGGCTTTCTAGGTCTATCACTAACCCAAAAGTGGCCAAAGGGGAACCCTAGGCTCATAGATGAATTTATCATTTATACCCAAAAGGGTTTACAAGGTTTAAAATTCAAAATAGATAAGTTTTGTAGAAAATCTCGAAATGCAGTTTGCTGGCATTTGTGTTTGTCGACCAAGTCAAACCCATGTCTTCCCTAGTCATGCCTTAATCGAGCCTCATGGAATTCATGAATTCAAACTTCAAGCATTCTTGACCTTTTCGCACTTTGGGCCTTCTAGGTCGAGCTGTTGGTTGAGTCTCTCGGGATCTCAACTTCAGTAAATGTTCAGGATCTTGACTTGGTAGCCCCTCAAGGTCTCCTGATCGAGTTGCTGATTGAGACTCTCAGGATCTCTGGCTCAGTTAGTCTCCAGATTCTCAACCTAGTCACTCCTTAGGATCACTTGGTCGAGCACTTGGTCAAACCTTGCAACATTCTTCTTTCAGTCTAAACCTTGGAATCTTCTTCTTGTGACCTGGTCACACCCTGTAGTGGTTGATCGCCCCACATAGTCAACTCATGTCTTCTTTACTTTGATGCATTGAGGCTATATAGGCTTGGTTAGGCATCTGATTTGAGCTTTGAGCACCCCAATTACTCCTTTGGCTTCTCACATTGCTTAACTCCTCGGTTTTAACCTGTTTTTCCTAAAACATAAACAAACCTTACATAACTCCAAAATATGATAACAAAGGGTAAATACATGATAAATGATGACAAAAAACAAGTAAATGGGAGCCTAAAATAGTATATTTTAGGAGCACATCAAGTGCTAGAGGGACCACATTCTGCCTGTGCATGTTTAAAAGAGTCCTAGACTAGTTAGCAAGTTCTTTGAACATATCAACCGGCCTGGTTTAAGTTTATTTATTTATTTTTATTTTATTTATTTTCTTATTCAAATGAGGCCCTAAAAAAATAAAAAATGATAATGTTTCATGTTAAAGGAAGAAAGAAGAAAAATAAAAATAGAAATATGAGAAAGAGTGTTTCCATCTAATTTATTGAAAAAGTGAGATCCTTATAGGTTTTAATCCCATAGGTGTTTGGTATCATTTTATTAGCTAGGTCTTTTATCACTATATTTTTGTTGCCATTTTTGCCTCACTAAATTCTATTTAAATGTGAATGTTCATTGCTTAGATGCCCTTTTTTGTCTTGATTCCTAATTACAGAAGAGAAGGTAAGCATATGTTGATTTGTAAATTACATTGCATGTTGGAATTCATGATTACTGTCTTTCCTATGCTTGCATGATTAGCTTTTTCTATTCAGGTTTGGTAGGTTGTAATTGTTTCCTTTTCTTCCTTTTCAAAGTGTTTTTTCTTGGATGTCTCCATATTGCTCCTCATGAGTTTTTAGCTCGACTAATGATGGGATGAAATGGAGGAATCCAACATATGGTGCCTTTATCTTTCTCATCCATTGGTAGGGGCAGTTATTCTCTCATAACCCCATATGAGCGAATGGGAGCAGGTATTTGTGCCATGGAATTGAGGCATGTAGGGTGAACTTGGAATTTCATTTTTCTTTTTTTAAATACCAATTATTTTTAAAATATTTTTTATCATTTCCTTTTTGGCCAATGATGAAACAGAGTAATATTTTTCAAAATCCTTTCTGTTTTGTCAATTGTTATCTTCTCAAAAGGGAAACTTCCCATTTTTTTAACCCCCTATCTTCAGTTTTTAAAATACGTCCTTGTGATTGATTGCAAAATTTGACGTTCTCACCACCTCGGCAACTACCTATATTCAATCAAGAGATTTTTCAACTTGATCACTATTAAATGCTTGAATTCAATTAAGGATTTCAGTCTCCATCTTCATTAAAATCCTAATTTCAATTAGAAGGATTTTCAACTCCGTTATGCTAAATTCTTGACTTCAATAAAGGATTTCAATCTCCATCTCCATTAAAACCCTAACTGCAATTAGGAGGTTTTTCAACTCTATTACCTATTAAATGCCTGATTTCCATAAAGGATTTCAATCTCTATCTCTATTAAAACCCTAATTTCAATAAGAAAAATTTTCAAGTCCATTACCATTAAATGATTGATTTTAAAATCAAGCATTTTAACCTCCATCTACATTAAAACCCTGATTGCAATCAAAAGATTTTTCAACCCCATCGTCATTAATTTTTTGATTTCAATTAAGGATTTCAATCTCTATCTCCATTCAAACCTTGATGGCAATAGAGATATTTTTTGACCTCATTAATTTATTGACCTCAATCTAGGATTTGAATCTCCATCATTGTCAAAACCCTAATTATAGTCGAGAGATTTTTCAACTCATCATTGTCGCAACTTCCCAGGAGCGAAGGGTGCTCCAAGGAGGCGAATAAAAAATGATGATTTGAATTTTCAAGAAAAATTGGATGTTTGGAGTCACCACTAACCTTTTGGGGTGTGGTTAGAATATATGATCACTACCCAATTAAGAGTAGAATCAGTCTGCGTATACTAGGATTGGGATCGAGAGTTTGGTTATGCGAGGTGTTAGCTTTGGTGCAATCCCAAGAGGGGGGTGAATTGGAGATTTAAAAATTTATTTCCTAGGTTAACTAGTCTAACAATAGTAATATGCAACCTAGGGTCTGTCTATGTATATATGAAATTGTAGATACGATATATTAAACAATTTTCAGTTCATGCACCACAATTTCAGTATATCTCAACCAGATATAATGTCGTTTCAATAAGATATGCAGTATATTCAGCAAGGAAATTAAATCAAGCATAAAGCAGAATATAATACAAGAAATGTAAAAGTGACACCGAATATGATATCGAGGTTCTGCCAATCCTGCCTACGTCCCCTCCTTGGCATACCTGCACAAGGATTACACTATAAGCTCACTTAACGGGTGGAGTGGCACCTAATACAACCAAGTCAATTAGCACAGGGCTCACCTCAACCTTTACAAATTCTTCTTGCAGGACGGAGAAGGCTCTAACAATCCTTACGGGCTGGATTATTGCCCCCTCGGGCCATGCCTGGAATACAACCAAATTACAATACAAACTGTGTACAATGTAATGCTTCTCTGATAAGCAGATATGTACCAATACAAATCAATCAATGCACATCAACTATATAGGTAAATGTAAGCTCAGTGATGTGTATTTTTGTGCAAGCCACACTCAACAAAATATAATCGCAAGAATGCTTAAGAGTGTTCTAATCAAGCTATTTCTTTGAAACAAGTTATATCAAATCTCAATAATGAATCAGAGTTTCAAAGATGCTGCAAAAATATTCAAATCAACTCAAAAATATTTTCTTCAATGAAATATGCTCAAAAGTTATTTGAAAGAATAATATAGCTTGTAAAAATGTTTGTACAACAAAATATAACTATAGGAATCTTGCAACGACAATGCAAAGATCCTCAAGCGTATGAGTTTATCCCAACACAAGATTTACTAAATAAAATATGTGGGATAAACCTTGCTTAACTCTCCAAAATCAATACCCATCAACCAAGAAAAGTAGTGGGAGTATGATCAATAATACTAAGCAATAACACAAGCAAGAACTCTCACAAAGCTAAGATTAATCAAAGGAATGAAGTTATGAGAGCGTTTGGAAGTATTATAGGCAAAATGGGATTTTGAGTTTGAGAGAATTTTGGCTAATGATTTTTCTTAATCTCCACTTAATCCTCACAAATGAACTCATATTTATAGACAAAGGCCAAAATATAAATGTTTAGGACATGTAGGGTATTATTAGGAATGTTTTAAAACACATTAGAAAAATTAACCCTATTTAAAGCATTTTAACCTCGGTAAATAATTTGCAACCCAAGAAGTTTCGGGTGGTTAAACTTTAGTTCGGTCGCCCAAATAAACTCACCTCAGAAAGCCATTTTTAATGGTTCGGATGCCCGAGTTCAAGCTCGGTTGGCTGAACAAAAGTCAGAAACTTTCTATCTGTAGTTCGGGTGCCCAAAGCTAAGCTCAGTTAACCAAACTCATGTGTTCGATTGCCCGAGGCCTAATTTGAACGTAACCGTTCAGTTGGCTAAGTTGGTTAAAAAAGTCAGTTCAGGGGTTCGGTCGCCTATAGGTGGTACGTTCATATATGGTTCGGTCGCCCGAAAGCAAGTCAACTCGTTGAATTCCTAGCGGTTTGGGCACTTGAAGTGTTTTGAATACAACGGGTTCGGTCGCTTGACCTCTCACAAATTTGCCTATTAAGTTCATTTTCACTTCAATTAATTTCTCTGATATGTTAAGTGATTTTGGGGACATCTAATGTGCTTGTGCATGGACCTAAAAGCCTTCCAACATCATTGAGGACACCAAAAAAATCTGGCGTCGGTCTACCGAGCTCTAATGACATTTGGTTCTCTATGGTTAGTCTATGGTCGTTTTGAGCTTACAATTACCTACATGCATGACATGTAGAGATTAATACAGACAGCTATAAATTATTACCGACCCAAATATAATAAATGCATTTACAAATGAAGCATAAGCAGGTCTTCTTATTTTGCCCTTAATTTTCTCATTGATTATGCCAGGAGTATGATCTTTAAGACTTTCAGGCTTCCATCAATATTTTCTCATGTGTGTGCACTGAATTAATGACCTATTCAAGTACTAGGCACACACATTAGTAATATGCAATTTGTCATAATCAAAACTAGAGATCGGACCCAAAATGTCAACAATCTCCCCTTTTTTTATGATAACAAACGCATTAGGGTAAAATGCGGTTTAGCCTAAAAAGGCTCCGCTTAAGAATATGCACAATTGAAAGATAAACAGTACAACACAAGCATATTCAATAAAGAAGGTATTACAAATGATTATGCATTTAGTTTCAGCATAGAAACACACTTAAGCTCAGACCATTCAAAATACGAGTATAAAAGATATGCAACATTTTTCTTAAACAATTCTCCCCCTTTTGGCATCAGTAAAAGGGCATGTAAAAATTTAAAATTATTTTTAAAAATATTGAATTTAATCACATAAGCAAGAAATAAAATATATGTCACAAAAAAACCATTTCTTGAAAAAAATGACAATGTACATATAATTATATATGTGTATAAGAATATATATCCCCTTTGATGTTTTCAAGAAATACTGGGGGTGCTTGCTGAAAAAGAGACTATAATTTAATGCAAGCAAGCAATATTTTTCTGGTATTTCATTTAAGAGCAATACAACATATAACCAGAAAAGAACAACCATATAGATCCAAAAATTTTAATCAATCAAATACAAGATCATATGGTAAAAACAGATGACTGCGGAAAAAATAAACATCAAGCTTCAAATTAAGATTTTCAATAATATTATTTAAGTACATGCCACAGAAAATTCAAAACACATCTAAGCTTAAAATACTAGTGAGCATAGCAAGATAAGAGTTTAGTTTAAGATGCTCTCCCTTTCAAATTGAATCCAATCTTAGATGAAATAAACTGCTTATACTTAATAAGGATTAATTTCATTAAGTATGCCAAGTAGTATAAGCAATTAGTTTTAAGTCTTTTAAAACAAATATACTGGATTAAGATTTATTCATTTCACCATTTGACTAGTATAATCATCCCTATAGGTCACACATGCATCAGAAAATATATATTAAGGCATGAAATAAAGTACCTAACCAAGAACAATCCATATCAAAACATAGAGCTTTAGAAGCGGGATATGATATTCAGGGTTCTTAGAAAACCCTCAATATTCAAAAAGTAACGCATGATGCATATGAATTCTTAATACTCTTTCTTTAGGGATGGAGCTGAGCTCCTCTAACTATTCGATGATTATGCTAGGATGAAATTTTGATATTTATATTTAAGTTTTCACTCATCCTTTCAAAAATATTTTAACATTTTTATCACCATAATCATCTATGTACATGGATTCGTTTTGGGAAAATTCCCCCGAAATTTCAATAACATGCGACTGTAAATTGAACATTTCCCAAATTTTTATGCACCAAGACCTGATAGATTCAAGCAATAAATTCAAAATAATTTAGTTTGAACATGCGAGAACCTATTTTTACTACTAGTATGCAATACACAACGTACTGCATTAGCCATGCAGTTGGCGTTCCATACAACATGCAATGTAAATAAGTTTCTGCAACAGCCTTGCTGATGGTGTTTATGCAATCCAGTATTATCAAACAATATATTCAATAACAGTTCACAATACTAGATAATCACAAATCACTATCCATAAAGATATAATATGAACAATGAACAACAGTGGATAGTTATAAGTTTAGTGTTGTGTTTCTTTTCATAAAGGTATATGAATATATAATAATGAGAGCATTCAAAAGAGTCGTGAAATTTTGAAAAGAAATGCTCCCCCTGAGTTATGCACTTATTCATTTTATGCCTTTTTCATCTCCAAATATTTTAGCCAAGGTTCCTAAGATTTTCAATGGATTTAGACTTGGCATGAATGCTTTAGGCTTATCAGACCAAAAAGTCGCAATGAATATTCGTTGAGGTAATAAGCCTATGTTTGCCTCTTTTCTTATGAATTTCAATATGAGAGAGGCACGAGTTGAAATGACTTTCGATATTAATTACATGTGCATAGGTCATTTTGAGATATACACATTTGTCAAGATAAGGACCTAGGCAACCAATTTAGCCATTCAACACAATCAAGGTATATAGAGCTCTAAATTATTTGATTTAAAAGTTGGGAGCTTATGAGAGAATTTGAATAAATACTCTTAGGGATTAAATTTCTATTAAGGACAGAAGAGTATTCATCATAAGTGAACATGAATTAAAGTATTTTTGTGGAAGTAATCATGTCCAAGCTTGGGCAGAGAGCATATAACAAAAAATAAATAATTTTTGAACAACGCTCTTCAGAGAGTGGAAAGTATCCTATAGATATGATCATGATTTGTAGCAAGGATACAAACTGATGATTGGGTATAGTCTTTACCAGATATGATCGTGATTTGGTAAAGAGTTCCTATGGATGGAATGGTGAACCAAAATAGAGGATTTTTGTATTTTGAATTCAAAGGGAAAATTTTGATTTAATCAATAAAACTTGAATCCCTTAGTGGTTGCCTCTAATCATGATTATAGCAAGATGTCTTATGAAAAGCACACTTAATATATATTAATCATTTATGATCAATAGTGCTTCGAGCCTAGATTGATGGCTAAACATTTTATTACGCATTTTAGGCTTTCCATAAGAGTTTAGGACAAGATGTTTAACCAAAAGGATTCATTTAATAAAACTCAAACTTGTGCAATAGACATAGTATGCTTAACTTTAGATGATCATATTTAAGCATAAGTTAAGCAATTTTGACATATTTACCAAGCAAATAATGCTTTATCCATTTGGAAGTGGATTTTATTCAATTATGTTATAGCCAATGTTTTCATGTTCTCTAATCATTATGATATGTATTCGTGTTAAGTTCAAATTGGATATTTTGTTTGAAATTTCATATTGACTAGATTTTCTAATGATCTTAGTGTATAATGATAGTGTATAATGAATGTGCATGCTAAGATTTGACATTTTAAGCAAACACCACTTCCTGAGCCTATAGTCATCACTACCCCTTAAACCTAGGAACTAAGGAAGATTAAAAATTCTTATGTAATGTTAATTTAGATCCATTTCACTTTAGGTCCTACGGGGTTTGCTTTCATGATAACCCACTTCATTTCTTTATCTAAGCCTCTAGCACTTCTAGATTTACAATTGGATTGGATGTGCCATTTCCTTTTACAAAGTAAGCTCATTTTGTATATACGTGAAGGATTATCCTTACTAATCTTATGAATCCATGATGAGGCATGATAATGGGAATCACATGAAAATCCTAAATCCTTTTTGAAAAGATTTTTCTTTTTAATATATGAGGATTTATTATGATTATTCTTTTTAATTTTAGCTTTGGGTGTTATGCTAGAATAATCATCCATTACTTCTTCCAAGCAGATTATTTTCAATATTTTCTTCATACTTTTCTTCTCTAAGGTGGCATGATATTTTCTTAGATCTTTTATTTATTTTTCCAACCTTGTATATCCATTTTTCAAAAATATTTTCTGTTTAGACAACCTAGCTAGAAGCTTATTCATTTTCAATAAAGTACATTCTAGTTCATTGTTAGAGGGTACACCATTATCATTAGATTTATTGCATGATTCAGCATCAAGTATATCATAATAGCACTCAAAAACAAAAAAGCATGCATCATAAGAGGTATTATTATAAAAAACAGTAGATTATTCATCATATAGTTTATCACATGTTTTGGCACAGGAATCATCATAGTAAACATCACATGAGTTAATACATTCATTATCGTCAAAGCAGTCATTAGAGGCAACTGATGATTCAACATATGATATATCACAGGATTTAGCATAAGAATCATCACATGCTTCATTACATGAATCATTAAATGAGGTAGGGTAAGATTCATATACCTCATCTTTTACTAATGCAACCTGCTCATGATTAGACACTACCTGATCATCATTTAGAGTGGCAACTTTTTTTTCTTAGGTCTCTCCATATCTCTTTTCCGGTTCAACCCAGATCTCCTGTGCACTTCTACATGCCATAAACTCATGAAAAATATTAGAATCTAAAGCACAATATAATAAATACATGGCATGTGAATTTGCATGCATTAAATTAATATCATTTTCTACTAGCATACAAATTCCCTTATCAATCACCTGCCAGGCCCTCCAATTCACAGATTTTATAAAAATGTTCATTCATTCCAATGGGTCTAGCTTACACCACCAAAAAATGGAGGATTTGAAGGTGGCTATCCCTCTCTAAAAGGGGATAACGATCTTTTACAAAAGTTGTTAAGCCTAGTGCAACGAGGCTCTGATAGCAATTGTTAGCTTTAGTGCAATCCCAAAAGAGGGGATGAATTGGATATTTAAAAATTTCTTTCCTACGTTAACCAGTGTAACAATAGTAATACGCAACCTAGAGTCTGTCTATGTATATATGAAATTGTATATACGATATATTAAATAATTTTCAATACATGCACCACAATTTAGCATATCTCAACCACAGACAATGTCATGTCAATCAGATATGCAATATATTCAGTAGGGAAATTAAATCAAGCACAAAGAAAAATATAATGCAAGAAATGTAAAAGTGACACTGAATATGATATCGAGGTTCATCCAATCCTGTCTACGTCCTCACCTTGGCACACCCACACAAGGATTACACTATAAGTTCAGTTAATGGGTGGAACGACACTTTATACAACCAGGTTAATTAGCACAAGGCTGACCTCAACCTTTACAAATTCTCCTTGTGGGGCAGAGAAGGCCCTAACAATCCTTATGGGCTAGATTGCCGCTCCCTCAGGCCACGCTTGGAATACAATCGAATTACAATACAAACTGTGTACAATGTAATGCTTCTCCGATAAGCAGATAAGTACCAATACAAATCAACCAATACACATCAACTATGTAGGTAAATGTAAGCTCAGTGATGTATATTTTGGTGCAAGCCACACTCAACAAGATATGATCGTAAGAATGATTGAGAGTGTTCTAATCAAGCTATTTCTTTGAAACAAGTTATATCAAATTTCAATAATGAATCAAAGTTTCAAAGATGCTGCAACAATATTCAAATCAACTCAAAAATATTTTCTTCAATGAAATATGCTCAAGAGTTATTTAAAAGAATAATATAGCTTGTAAAAATGCTTACACAAAAAAATATAGCTATGGGAATCTTGCAACGACAATGCAAAGATCCTCAAGCCTATGAGTTTATCCCAACACAAGATTTACTAAATAAAATATGTGGGATAAACCTTTCTTAACTCCCAAAAATCAATACCAATCAACCAAGCAAAGTAGTGGGAGTATGAGCAATAATACTAAGCAATAATACTAAGCAATAACACAAGCAAGAACTCTCACAAAGCTAAGAATAATCAAAGGAATGAATATATGAGAGTGTTTGGAAGTATTATAGGCAAAATGGGATTTTGAGTTTGAGAGAATTTTGGCTAATGATTTTTCTTAATCTCCACTTAATCCTCACAAATGAACTCATATTTATAGACAAAGGCCAAAATATAACCGTTTAGGACATGTAGGGTATTATTATGAATTTTTTAAAACACATTAGAAAAATTAACTCTATTTAAAGCATTTTAACCTTGGTAAATAATTTGCAACTCGAGAAGTTTTGGGTGGCTGAACTTTAATTTGGTCGCCTAAATAAACTCAGCTTAGAAAGCCATTTTTAATGGTTCGGGTGCTCGAGTTCAAGCTTGGTTGGCTGGACAAAAGTCAGAAACTTTTTGTCTGCAGTTTGGGTGCCCAAAGCTAATTTGGTTAATCGAACTCATGTGTTTGGTCGCCCGAGGCCCAATTTGAGCGAAATCGTTCGGTTGGCTAAGTTGGTGAAAGAAGTTAGTTTAGGAGTTCGGTTGCCCATAGACGGTACATTCATATATGGTTCAGTCGCCCAAAACCAAGTCAACTCGCTGACTTCCTAGTGGTTCAGGTGCCCAACCTCTCACAAATTTGCCTATTAAGTTCATTTTCACTTCAATTAATTTCTTTGATATGTTAAGTGATTTTAGGGACATCTAATGTGCTTATGCATGGACCTTAAGGCCTTCTAAGGTCTTTGAGGACACCAAAAAAATTTGAGGTCAGTCGACCGAGCCCTAATGACATTAGGTTCCCTATGGTCAGTCTATAGTCATTTTGAGCTCACAATTACCTACATGCAAAACATGTAGAGATTATAACATACCGATATAAATTATTACAGACCCAAATATAATAAATGCCTTTACAAATGAAGCATAAGTAGGTCTTCTTCTTTTGCCCCTCATTTTCTTATTGAATATGCCAAGAGTATGATCTTTAAGACTTTCAGGCTTCCATCAATCCTTTCTCATGTGTGTGGACTAAATTAATGACCTATTCAAGTACTAGGCAAACACATTGGAAAGCCTTTTCTATTTTTCCAAGTAAAAAGTGCCTTAAAATAATTTTCTAACCATAAAAATATTTTTCTAATTTTTCCTAATTTTTTGTGATTTTTTCCCTATTTTCCCAAATTTTAAATCAAATAAATAATATCATAAGAAAATAATTAAGAAAATAGAGAAAACCGGTTTGAACCGATCAACAAGGTCAACCAGTTCAGGGGAACTGGGCTAGGCCAACGAACTAGGCCACATGTCGTCTCCAGGTGAGAACACGTTGCCCATATATACATATATGTATTTAATTATCTGCATGGGTGTGATGCTAGGGTGACGTCAATTGGCCATGCGTTGGCCATCGGGTGAAGCAACCTAAGGGGGAACGGATCGATTACGTGGCGCAATCGGGGCCGTCATGAAGAAACACAAATCGGATGACCAAGGGCAATTCGCGTCATCCGCTATGTGTATCGAGGATATTGTGCCACGTGTCACCCATCAGTGGTCTCAGAACAGGTCATATAAAAAGTAATTTTTTCCTTTTTTTTTTTCCATTTTCTTAGTTTGTTTCTCATTCTTCTCTTGGGAGCTCACTCTTCTCTCTCTTCTACTTCTCGAACACCTGAAAACCCTAACCTTAATATCCTTCTCTTCTCCCTCTAAAAAACCCTATCACTCTACAGATCCCCCTCTCTGTCCTTTCAAACAACCTGAAACCATAGCCTTCTCACTCCCTATTCTCATTCTCTTTTCTTTCAAATGTTTTCCAAAAAACCCTAGCTTTCTCACTTTCTATTCTTTCGAGCATCTGAAATCCTAGCTTTCTCACTCCCTATTCTCACTCCATGTTCTTTCAAAAAATTGAAGCCCTAACCCCCCTCACTCTTCAGATCCCTCTCTCTCTCTCTGTGTTCTCTAAACACTTGAAACCCTAACTTTGTTCGCCTTCAACTATGGCGAACTATTGAACATGGACGGAGTTTGTCTTGAGACCTAGAAGGGGCCTGACTCAATTTTCAAGGAGGGGTCACTCATGTTTGAGGGTTTTGAGCGTGGTTGTAGAAGATAAGTATCTCCCCTCCCTTTTGGTCCCTTTTTGTCCTTCTTATTATGTGTGACTGAATGTGTACATGCTTCGTCTTTCCTGATGCATGTGGGTCAAATGCTAGTTTGATGTTCTTGTGATTCGAGTGATGTGTTCTAGTGGTTACAGGGATTCCGAGTTTAGGGAACAGGGTTGAGGGACTAGTTGACCCGTCCAAACCCTTCATGTTGGGTTCTTACTAGGTTGACTTGCACAATTCAAACCCTGAGTTCCTGTGGGCTCAGTTAGGCTCCGAGTGGGCCTAGTTTCAAAAAAAATAGGCTTGGGGCTTTTAAAATGTGGTTGGGTCTAGGTATTTTTAAAACATGTTGGGCTCAGGTTCTTTAAATAAAAAAAAAAGAAAAAAGAAAAAAAAAAAACCTATTGGGCTCAAGTCTTTTTAAAGGATAGTGGGCTCGGGTCCTTTTTTCAACATGTTGGGCTCATGGTCTTTTAAAATGTGGGCTCGGGTCTTTTAAAAATGTGTTGGACTCACGATCTTTTAAAATGTGGGCTTGGGTCTTTTTAAAGCACAGCTAGGCTTGGGGGCTTTTAAAATGTTTGGGCTTAGGGGGTTTTAAAATGTTTGGGCTCGGGTCTCTTTTAAAAGATATTAGGCTCGGGTTTCCTTTAAAATATGTTCGCCTTTAGTTTCAAAAAAATGTGTGAGTGGGCTCATGTCTTTTAAAACGCAGGTGGGCTTGGGTTTCGGTTCTGGTTCTGGTTCAGTGGGCTAGGTTCAGTAGGTTTGGTTTGGGCTATTGGGTTCAGTTCAAGTTCTAGTTCAGTGGGGCTAGGTTTAGTAGGTTTGGTTTGGCAGGCTAAGTTCAATAGGCTTGGTTCAACGGGCTTGGCTCAGTTCCAGTGTGCTAGGTTTGGGTCCAGTTCATGTTCAGGTTCAAGTTCGAACCCAAGTTTGGGTTCGAGGTCTTGCATTCTTTAGAAGAAGTATTCAAAACATAATTACACCCACAATTCAATATTGTAGACTATAAATAAGGAAGGAAAAGCCCATAGTTACCTAAAGTCTTCCTCTCCTTCAATATTCTTATCCTGCTCGTGAGTCTATTAGGTATCTGTCTAAAGGGACCTTCTAGGAGGTTGGCTTTTAAGTACTGAATGAATGCACTGAGGAGTGTATTCTTCCAAATGAGGGTAGTCTAGTAACAATGGGCATGGCTTCAGAGGAGATGGCTCCAAGCTTCGAGAGCCCTTGGGGATTGTTGCTACATTATGATTTCCTTCAGAACTTTCTCATATTGCCTCTGAAATCTCTATCTATTTGCTCCTTTCTCTCAGCCTGTGTCTGTCCTTCCTCTCTCCTTCACCAATGTGTTTGCTCTGTCCTTTTCCAATATGTCTTTGCTCTGTGCAAGACTCCTCTATTTATAGGGTCGGTCCTAGTTCAATTTAGGCAAGGTTAGGTCTGTACTTTCTTCCTTCTTTCCTTCCAAGCAGCAATTTGAATGCTGGCTTTCCTTCCTACAATGATGCATTCCCCAATTCTTGTGATTGGGCCGATTCTCTAATCAATGGAGATTCTAGCCGCAAGTCTGAGAAAGGAACATTTCAAATTCTGTTTGATTTCACAATATTCCTTCAAAGATTGTTTCCAAATTGCCTTACAGTCAAGGTATCTTTGCACATATGATTGGGATTTTTTGTTCTTTCATTTAACAGCTCTTGATTTACTCACATTTCTCTCCAAATTGGTGGAAAGGGATCCTGGGGATGCTTCAGAATATTCCAGTGCAAGGGCACCAATTGAAGATTTTGCATTTTTATTTTTTTGTATTTCCTAATGTATTTCCCTCCATTTCCTGTATCTCATGACTTGGGCACGTGTCCCTTAATAAAATGTCTATTTTGCCTACATAGGACTTTATTCACATAACAAAACAGAAGCTTAAAAGAATGAGAGTTCACTTTGAAAATTTTCAATTAATCCACAATTTGACAAAAATGACTTTGCAAAAATCCTTAACACCAATTTCCCTGTATTTCTTATATCTCATGACTTGGGCATGCGTCCCTTAATAAAATTTCTATTTTACATGCATAGGACTTTATTCACATAACAAAATAGGAGCTTAAAAGACTAAGAGTTCACTTTAAAAATTTTCAATTAATCCACAATTTGACAAAAATGACTTTGCAAAAATCCTTAACACCAATTAAATTCCCATGACATGGTTTTGAAATAAATGGTTAAGGAATTAACAATGGCTTGATAAGCACTTATAAACATGGCTAGATGATTAAATCAACTATAGCCCTACCAACTTTGGAACAATCAATAAAGAACTAAGGATGAACAACCCCACCTTTAGATTATGAATTGGACTAATTTGATTCAGGACCCTCATTTGTTTGAAATAGGTGACTTGATTTACAGTTAAGATGACCTGGTAAAAATTAGGATGCCCACAACTGCCCCTCTTTATAGGCATCGTTGCTCTGAAATGATAGTTAATGTTGTTCCTCTATTATTTTGTAGCAACATGACTATAAATATAAAAGACGCCTATTTTTACCAGGTTAAAGCAATGCTTTAAGTGACTAAGCTATTGACTGCCAAGAAGAAATGCCTCATTTCCGTGGGTTTTTCTGGGCCTTTAGTTGTTAGTAGACTTTGACTGGAAGTTAGTGGTTTGTGGGGACTTCAAAGGGTTAACTTTAATAGACGCGCAAAGGGTTAACATGGAAACTTTAATAGACCCGCAAAGGGTTAACATGGAAAGACCCGCGAAGGGTTAACATTAATAGGACCTGTAAAAGGCTAACATTGATAAGACCTGTGAAGGGTTAACATGGAAAGACCCGCAAAGGGTTAACCTAGAAAGACCCGCAAAGGGTTAACATAGATGGGATCCATGAAGGGTTAGCATTGAAAAGACTTGCGAAGGGTTAACATTGATGGGACCCACGAACGGTTAGCATTGAAAAAACTCGCAAAGGGTTAGCATAGATAAGACCCGTGAAGGGTTAGCAATGATAGGATTGAAGAAGACTACTTAAGTGTAGGATCCCGAAAGCTAGATGGCTTCCTGGGTGTAGGATCCCAAGAGCCAAAGCATTTTCTAATTGAAGATGACTGCTCGGCTGTAGGATCCCGAGAGCCCGATGACTGCTCGGGTGTAGGATCCCGAGAGCCCGATGACTGCTCGGGTGTAGAATCCTAAGAGCTATATGGCTACTCGGGTGTAAGATCCTGAGAGCTAGATGGCTGCTCAGGTGTAGGATCCTGAGGGTTAGATGGCTGCTCGGGTGTAGGATCCCGAGAGCCAGATGACTACTCGGGTGTAGGATCCCGAGAGCTAAATGGCTTCCCAGGTGTAGGATCTCAAGAGCTAAAACATCTTTTGATTGAAGATGACTACTCGGGTGCAAGATCCCAAGAGCCCCATGACTTATCAGGTGTAGGATTCTGAGTGCAATAGCATTTTATGATTGAAGGTGATTGCTCAAGTTTAGGATCCCGAGAGGTAGATGACTGATCGGGTATAGGATCCTGAAATTCAGCTGACTTCTTAGGTGTAGGATCCTGAGGGCTATATGGATGCTCGAGTGTAGGATCTCATGAGCCATATGACTGCTTAGGAGTTGGATCCAAAGTGTTAGATGGCTTCCTGGCTGTAGGATCCTGAGAGCTAAAGCATTCTATGATTGAAAATGATTACTCAAGTGTAGGATCCCGAGAGCCAGATGCATTTCCGGATTGAAGATGACTACTTAGGTGTAGGATCCCGAGAGCCAAATGACTGCTTAGGTGTAGGATCCCGAGAGCTTGAGTAATTTATGATTGAAGATGACTACTCTGGTGTAGGATCCCAAGAGCCAGATGCATTTTCTTATTCGAGATGACTAATCGGGTGTAGGGACCTAGGAGTGAGATGACAGCTCAGGTGTAGGATCTCGAGAGCCAGAGCATCTTCTGATTGAAGATGACCATTCGGGTGTAGGATACCAAGAGCCAGATGACTGCTCAGGTATAGGATCCCAAGAGCCAGAGTATTTTTTGATTAAGGATGGCTGCTCGGGTATAGGATCCTGAGAATCATATGCATTTTCTGATTGAAGATGACTGCTCGGGTGTAGGATCCCGAGAGCCAGATGACTAAGATAGTTATAGTCGAGATAACTTGGAAGAGATTATTTGAGTTTTGGAGTTGTAAATGCCCTAAACATTTCTGGGAAGAACCATTTGGGTTTGAGGATTTATGCCCCAGTGCTTGAAAATTTTTTTTTACAGTAATGGATTGGATTTTAGGAGCGATGCCCTAGTATTTGAAAAACATCTTCTGAGATTTAAAGATCAGTGCCCCAGTTTCTATGGTAAACAAAACAACTTGGAAAGAATCGCTGGTCCTGAGGATGAATACCCCAATTTCAAGGTAGACACTCTCAATTTTTGGAATTGAAGGTTGGTGCCCCAATTTCAAAGTTTATGGCACAAATTTTTGAATCGAAGGCTGATGCACCAATTTCAGGTTTAACAACACAATTTTAGGAACCGAGGGCTGATGCCCCTAGTTTCAAAGGGGACAACACTATTTTGGGAACTGAGGGCTGATGCCCCAGTGTCAAGGTGGACAACACTATTTTGGGAACCAAAGGCTCATGCCCCAGCTTCAACCTAAGGGTTGATGCCCCAATATTTGAATTTAGCGAACAAAGGCTTGACTAGGCAAAGATGAGAAGGGATGTGCAAAGCCTATGCCACAAGATAGATAAGAATGAATGGGTGCATGATGTGATGATATGTATGAATGTTGCTACTTGTGATGCAAGAACATAGGGACATGTATGCATATTGCATAATATGTATGCATTTTGTTTTTATTTTCATGCAATGTCTGATGATGCATGAACTTTCTTTCTCCAACACGTCTGTAAACCAAACTCTGATCTTGGCCATATTTTTGAATTTCAATCTGACATAACTACCTTTGAACACTATTCCCTTGGAACTCAACATGACATTTGCCCCAGTTAATTCACTTGTGACTAATTATGTTTATCTTGCATTTTCTCAACAAGGGCCTTCTTTGGATTGCATTCTTAATGTTTTAAAATCAATTTGAAAATTAAATGAATAAATATGCAATCAGATAACTCAATCTCATTACAGATATGAATGGGATGCTCAAACTTACTTGCTTTTACTTGATTTTCTATGTTTGCTTAATAGGAAACAAACTTTACCAGTACTTTGACACTAATGTAACTTTGTTGTTATCTTAGGGAATCACAATAATGGGCAAACATCCTCATTTTTTCTCTTTTTTTATTAGCCTCCTTTGGTAACAAACATAATTTTGCCACTCCAAGATACCTCATTGCTTTGTATTGTATGACTCATTTCAAAATGTCTATCTTAAGTTATAACTAGTGTCTCATTTAGTAGTCTGATCAATATTCCAATCTCAGGGTGGACTTCAAGACATGGTTTGAAGTGTAGGCTTAAGGATACATGTTTCCAGAAGAAAAGGGAAACTAAGGCTCAAAAATCCTGCCTAATAATAACATTATTTGCCCCCGTTTGTGCAAAGTTTTTTTTTTTTTTAGAAAATATTGATTGAACTTTTTATTTGAACAAGTTGCTGCGTACTTTTTCAAGATCAGGTCATTATGTAGTTCAGACTTAATCATTAAGTATGACAAATCATTAAATACAATAACATATACCAATCTGGTCAAGACTTTCATTTGAACTGTAATGTACGTGGGGGGTATAGGTTAAAGAAAAAAAGGGTTTAGTAAAACAAAAAATTAATAATTTTATCAAGGATAACGTCGGTTAAAGATCACATATGAAATGTCCCTTATTTTTCTTCATTTTTTCTTTATCTTCTTCTTCTTTTACTAGACCTTTTTCTCTTTCTTTTTATGAAGGAATCTTAGCTTCATTTTCATTTGGACTTCATTTGGGACTAATCATTTTAAAACTACCCTAATGTGGGGTGTGATCCTTTGACGGCTTAATCAAGAATTGAATTTTTCAAGTTCAAAATGGCTAGCAAGGGGTTTCTTTTTTGACTTTCTTTTAGATAGCAAATAAATGGCCTGCCATCCTTTCGGTAGTGACCATTGCCTCAAATGAATTGTTAAACACTAGGAGACCCAAATCCAAGTTAAATTTCTGGTGAACTAACTTTTAAGAAAAATCTAGTTTAACATTCAGGTTCAAATGGGTTAGCAAATGGTAAATCAATGTTTGACTCTTTTTAGGAATATTGGTTAACCAAAGATAGCCACCCCTCATTTGATCGGAATATGATCTGTTGACTTTTTGAGTCTGATCCCTAGTTTTGATAATGACAAATCGCAAGTTACTAATGTGTGTGCCTAAGAACTTGAATAGGTTAATCATTCAGATCACACACATGAAAGTAAAGTGGAAGCCAAAAAGACCTTAAACGAGCACATACTCCTACCATATTCCAAAGAAATATGAAAAGCAAAGAAGAAGATGTGTTCATCTTTATTTGTAAATACATTTATTATTCTTGGGTTTGTAATAATTATTATGGTCAATAATAATGCATCTGTATGCATGATAGGTTTATGCTCAAAGGCCATAGTCTGACCGTAGGGAAATCAATGATCATATAAATGACTTCAGTCGACCGATGCCAGGTTTTTAGGCTTAATTAAAAAGCTTAGGCCATAGACTGACCATAGTTCCCTACACCTCACTTGCACAAATCCCCTCTATCTTACAAATCATAACTATGCAAACTGTGGTAAATTACACTCAAAATCAGGACCTAAATAAATAATTGAAAGTCACTCGATCGACTAAACATAGCTAGTTATATTCAGCTCTGTCAACCAAACCACTCAGCGGTCAATAGTTTGACCAAGGTTCAGCTGACCATACGGTTTTGAATGCATCTTCCATAGTCGATCGAACTAGCTCGTGTTTGACACCCAACCGTTCAACCGACTGAACCTCTAGTTCATTTTTGATTAAGTCGACTCATATGAATAACAGACCAAACTTAAAATATAGTCGACCGAACCTCGAATGCTTTCAAAATTGCCTTAATTTAGTCAACTATATCTTTAGTTCAAAAGTGCCTCGGTCGACCGAACTAGGTAATTGGTTCAACCGAACTTAAAATATAGTAAACCAAAACTTTCGGGTTGTCACATTTTTAACTGCGGTAATTGAGGTTAATTTTTAATTAAACTTTCTCAAAATTCCCAATAGGTCCCAAATGGTCAGAATTTATAGGATATTTATATATAGCCCCTCTTTGGCATGATTAGCAATTAGATTAGCAAAAGTAATTAGGAAAAATTTTCTCAAATCTTTTATACCTCTTTTGCTATATACTGAATATTCCAAGCATCTTTTTCAACTCTCTCACATACTCATTAGAAAATATCATTTTGAAATAGAAAGTTTGTTTTTCTAGTTCTCCTCACTTGCAAATCAATTACAAGGTGTAGGAAGATTTGATTGTTTTATTGTGTGCATATTTCAAATCATTTCCTTTGCATTACTCTCTCATATTCATACATATTTAAAAAACCTTTTTGAGATTTTTGCTTAATTATTTATTCCCATAATATTTCGTATATAAATATTTGATTAGGAATAACTTGTTTTTAGTTTCCTAGTCTTTGCATTCAAATTGCAAGACTTGAGAGCTTGCATACTTTATTTGATAAATCTTTTGTAAGCTTAAACCTTAAGTATGCGTTGTGATTATATTTGATAAAATATTTGTGTGATACTTGATTAGGGTTTTGAGGTAACCTTGAATATTCACTCATTGAATATATATTATCTTGAATTAAATTTTCAAGATCTCACCTGAGCATAAATACTATTATCTGTGAGTGCATTGATTATTGTTTGTGTGTATTGGTACATATTTGCTTAGTTGAGAAGCAATTAAAATTGTAAACAAAATTGTATTGGTCATCTGTTGTATTCAGGCTGACTCACTCGAAAAATGAGCAGCTCGGAAGCTATCCCAAGTATAGGAGTTCTGACGTGTAATATTAAGCCCAAGGGCTAGATCATCTCCTCAGGGAATGCATTTAATCTCAGATTTTGCTTTGATCCAATCGAAATTAAAAAGGTACTGAACTCAGTTCAGATTCGGGTTTTCAAGATTGTGGAGACTTAAATGAAAACACAAATTAAAGTCCTAAAACTATCGTGCACGGAATTAAATAACAAAAATGAAAACCCTAGTCTACTTAAGGAAACACTAGATCATACTAACTAAAAATGGAAACTTTAAACATAGAATTAAAATAATAATAATGAAAACCCTAGTCTACTTAAGAAAACACTAGGACACGCGTTAATTAAAAATGGCAACCTAGAACATGGAATTAAAAACACATAATGGAAACTAAACTAGACACATACTAAAAAGAAACCAAACCTACTAAAAATCGAACCTTTAGCACAATTAAGAGATCAAATCAAGACTCATAATTTAAATGTAAACATGAACTCAACGGAAATTTAAAAGACATAAACAATAACGGAACACAATAAAAACACAACCTTTACTAATCATAGACCCTAACTAAATCGAATTTCGACAAAAAAAAAAATAGCTGAATTTAATTAAGAATGCTAAATTAAAATAACTATCAATTAGATAAACAAAGAGATTAATTTAACAATAATGAAATACTCAACATTACTCAACTTAAACAAAAAGAAAGAAAACTCCAATAACATTAAAAAAAACTAAAATTTCTTCAATATTCCAAGATTCAAAGAAAAGTAAATAAAAGAAAGAAAGAAAGGAAAAAAGAGAGAGAGAAACAAATCCACGGAGCCGTGAAGTTGCTACTGTGCTGGAGAAGTTGCTGCTGCGCTTTGGTGGTCATGCTATGGAGTCGGCTAGTGTTCTGCTGTGCTTGGGGACTGCTGAAGATGGTGGAGGAGGCTGGCCATACTGCAAGAGGGCAGAGAAGGCCAAGAGAAATAGAGGAAAGAGGGAGAGTGAGGGAGGAAAGACAAAGGGAAGGAAGAGAGACAAGGGGAGAGAAGTAGAATTGAAAAAAACAAAAAAACAAACTAAAGAAGAAGAAGAAGAAGAAGAAGAAGAAGAAGAAGAAGAAGAAGGAGAAGAGGAGAATGGGGAGCCATGGGGGCTGCCTACGCAGGAAGAGAAAGAGCAGGGTTAAATAGGATAGAGGGGGAAAGCCCTAGACCCAAACAGGAAACCCGAATTGCTATATTTTTTCATTTTTTTCATTCTCTATTCATCGCAAATCTGACTCTTTTGGAGCCCATATCTCACAAAACTCAAAACACAAAAGTTGTAGATAATCCTTTACTCTTTCTCCAAAAATTTGAATCATCTCGATCGGAGCTTGGACGGAAAAGTTATGCATAAAATACAAACAGGTGTTGGTTTTGATTCCCAAGAATTTTCCTGCAACAAAAAATTACCAAAACTTCATAAATAGTGCAATAAAGTTCAAGAATGATGATTTTGGCATTTTATTAAAATATTGAACAATTTTAGACATTTAATTAAAAATATAAACCGTAAAGCTCGGGTCTAATTACGCAGTTTCGGCGCGTAATCACAGGCGTGGCCTGAAGTGGGTCTTCTCCGCCTAGGCAAGGAGAGGTTGTAAAGGTTGAGGTCAACCCTAGTAATTTGACCTGGTATTGTAAACGGTGTCGCTCCACCCGTTAAGTGAGCGATAGTGTTAATCATCGGGCTTGCGAGCTGAGGCAGGGACATAAGCGGTATTGGCTGAACCCAAATAACATATCGTGTGTCTACTTTTAATTTCCAACACTTTATATTCATTCACATGTACGTTATATTTGATATATTGTGAATGTTGCGCATGATTTAATTTCCGTATACTATTTTTATCTACGCAATTAGTATATGCTTAGAAAGATCTTAGGTTGTGTATTACTAATATCTGGTTTAACTTAGGAAGAAGTTTTAAAATTCCAATTCACCCCCTCTTGGGAATACACCAATTCCAACATGATCGTTACACTCGTTAAGACACCAATCATAATTTAGATAGCAAAGACAGGAGACTTTGTTCATTGATTTCATCAAGCAAATGTATGGCAAAGCTTAATAAGTCGACCTGTCTAATTCTCCTACAACTCTTCATCATTTTGAAATCCACATCCTAACAAGGCTCCTAGACAACATCTTCATTTTGAAGAAACATTTGTTGAAGTTGGGACCTTACTAAACTCCATTCTTGAGGCTTTTCCTTCATCATTTTTTTTTTTTTTTTGGTCCCATTGAATAGGTCTCCAAAACAAATTACTGGCTCCAAGTCCTTTATACTGGCAAAGCCATTCCCTATATTACTTGCACGAACCGAAAAAGAAAAACAAACAAAATTTGATAAAGAGGTGACAATCTAAGAAAGATGTGATGAGATGAGACTAAAATGCATTTTTATTTCATTCAAATTCAAAAATACTTAATCAAAAAGCATGGATTTATTCCTCTTGTTATCACCCTTAGTTAATCATGCACATGACTTGTGATGGCCCAAAAATATATATATGATTAAAGCATAATAATAATAATAATAATAATAATAATAATAATAATGGTCATTAAGTTGATATCAATACAGAAGTACTTTCTGTAGTATCCTTGATTCCATATTTGATGTCTAAGAAAGACCTTGTCTTAACAAGTGCTCAGAGACCATTGCGACTTAGTCACTCCCTAGAGGTTGGCCTAGTCAAAATGGAATTTCATAAGATAAACACTGTTTGTACACGTAAATAAGTACATACACATAAAATAATATTTTGACAGACATAATTTGTAAAAATACATAATAATAATAATAATAATAATAATAATAATAATAATATAGGTATCCTATGATGGGCCCACAAAACTATGTAGGGCCCATATGAGTCCCGATATCGTGTGGGGTCCACATGAGTCTCAAAATTGTGTAAAACTCATAAAATCGTATAAGAACTATTGGAGTTACGTAGGACCCACTTGGGTCTCGAAGTTGTGTGGGGCCCACAAGACCCTAAACCCTAAACCCACATAAGTTTTCAAAATTCAAATTTAATTCTTTCAAAAAAAAAAAAAAACTAAAGCATGGCTTAAAAATAATAATAATGATAATGATAATAATAATAATAGTAATGATTTAAAAAAATTAAAAAAATAAAATAATCAATTAATAAATTGATTAATTAATTAAAAATTAATTAAATGGGAGTGGTGGCAAGTACTCCCACATGACCTCCACCTCTATCCCATACTCAACCCATACCTAACTCATCCCTTGCCCATTTTTTGATTTTAAAAAAATTATAATTTCACCCCTCTCCCCACACTTTTACAAATTCAATTTCTTCCCCAAAATTTTCCTATAAATAGGAAGCTCTCAACCTTCATTTTTCAGAAAAATTTTCAAAGGAAGAGAAGGATTAGTGAGTGAAAGAATTAGTGGTGGAGAGAGATTTTTTATTTAAAATTCATACCTGAGTTTATTTGTAAGTAAATTTCGATTATGTTAGTTTCATAAAATTCTCTTGAGTTTATTTTTACTCATATTTAATTATACTAGTTTTATCTTTAATATTCTTGCATTTATTTTTGAGTTAAAAAATGTTCTAAACCCCTCGGGTATTTTACATCATTAATTTTTATTCAAGAAAATATTTTTAACACAAAAATTGTGTGGCATGAGTTTATTTATACGTTGCATATTTCACGAAAATATGAGTAAAGATTACATGAATTGATTTTTTTTTTTTTACGTTGCGTATTTCACGAAAATATGAGTAAAAATGAGATTTTCATGATATTATTTTAATTGTACAAATTATATAATAATTTTTTTTTAAAACCCCTTATGGCAAAGAAAGTTCAAAGTTACAGATGCTCGGTACCGTAGCTTAAAGTTTAAACGAATCAGAGTGCACCCACACTGTTTACAGAGTGGTTTTATATGGTAGTAGATTTCTCTTAAGTGCATACCTGGTTCGGACCAAGGTTTAATAGGGAAAATCTCATTTAATGATGATGTACGTTGATTTAGTTTGGCTAGCCAGCTAGCTAAGTCCAGTCTTTGGACCGCACAACCCAGTCGTGGGGGTAAACATGACTCACGATTAACAGGTCTAAGGGTGCTTTTTTTACAATATATGTATATACATATTTAATTACGTGTATAGAGTTATTGATGATTTGAAGATAAAGTATAAGTTTATCTGAATATTATTGTGCCTAAATGATTATCTAAAGGAAACGTATAAGGAAAAGTATACATATCCATATAATTAAAAATTATAATTACAGTTTTTGAAGTTAAAAGTTTAATTTAACAGTTATAGTATATGATTATAAAATTTTACTGTTGTAGTTTATGTCAAGAGTTTTTATGCAAAAATTTTTAAATTTACATTTATTTTAAAAGCATTTTTAAAGTTATAGTATTAAATATTATTTTACAAAATTAAAATATTTTGAAAGCTCATTTTGGCCACACACTAATAATAATCTTATTTACTTACTGAGCGTCGTCTCACCCTAATCATTAGTTTACATTTCAGATCATTTTAAAGAGCGTACCAGAAATCTGGAGTAGCAAGTGCATGGGCGGGAATAAAAAGAACAGAGTAGAATAAAAATTTTAGCATAATACAATTTAGAATATGTTTGTGTATTTTAGAATTTTAGAAATTTGCATTTTAATAGTTGAGACATATATTTGTAATAAAACTAATTAGTGTTCTGGTAATAAAAATAATTTAGATTTATTTGCGTCCGCTGAAAAATTTATATGTAGGAACCCACTCGGGTTCGGGTCCTTACATAACTGACTTTCCACCATCGCTTCTGTGTCATATTTGGCTCACTTCAGAAGTTGAATACCAGTCACTCTTTCAACCCAACAACATTTACAACATCTCCACCATGATTAGGTAACGAATTCCCATGTATATTGGGCTCTTTGTCATCAAATGCCAACCATCCAGCGTCTCTCAATGATTGTACTTTGTGTTTAAATGCCTAGCAATGATTAATGGTGTAGCTAGGGGGAATTGGAGTGATATGTGCACCGAGCATCTGGGTCGTCCCATTGCGGGAGGGGATGTCTTACGGCTAGTCTGAGGATGGTCGAGATGAGCTTTCTTTCAAGTAATTGGGGGAACAATTATGAATAGGACATAGGAATCGGCTCTACTCTTCTAAAACCTCTTTTTCATGTCTGAACATTAGACTGTACGGGCGTAGGCCCAGAGGAAATAATCTAGGGCCTTGTGCCCGCTTGTGCTGTTTGGTTGATTGTTGGCTCAAAATAAAAATTTCTTTAGTCCAATGGTTTCAGCCTCCCTAGTATGAACGCCCTTGAATCATTTGGGCTTCCTCATCCTTCTTATTACTAGCCCACTCTTGGCTGGATTCAAGTCTGAACTTGTGTTTTTTGCTTTTCCTGAATTTATGGTCGTCTCAATTCTTTCCCCTATGGACACCATGTCCATGAAGTTTTGGGGGACAGCTCCCAAAAGATATCCAAAGTAGGGGTCCTTGAGTGTGTTTACAAACAGTGAAATTGCTTCTCTATCATCCACTGAAGGACGTACCTAGATTGCAGCATCTCTCCACCTATATATGAATTCTCTGAAGGTCTCGATGGACCTTTTCTCCATATTTTGTAATGACATGCAGTCTGGCACCATCTCCATTATGTGACGGTATTGTCCCATGAAGACGTTGGCCAAGTCTTTCTATGTACAAACTCAGGCCATATCTACCTGGATATACCATTGGACGGCTACACCAGTCAAACTATCTTGGAAACAATGCATCGAGAGTTTGTCATCATCAAAGTAAGCTACCATTTTCTGGCAGTATAAGCAGAGATAGGTTAATAGACACCAAGTCCCATAAAATTTCTTGAAGTCTAGGACCTCAAACTTAGGGGGTAAATTTACCCATGGAACTAAGCAAAGGCCGATAGCATCAATGGACCCAAACTGGTTGGTCCCCTCCATTGCCTTAAGGCGCTCTTCTATCACATCGCATCATCATTCTATTTTTGATCTATTTAACCACAAATCTAAGAAATACTACTGAGGGCGTCCCTATAACTGGGAACCCATGTGCTGGCATTGTGGGGATGAATGGGGGCGCTTTAGGCATTCGTCCTCCGCTGGTGCAAGGTGGTGGTACTAAAGTTTAACCATGGACCAAGGTGAATCCTGGAGCATGGGTGGGGTCTGAATCCATCTCTGAGTTCGGTACTTGCACTGCCTTCTCCTTGTTCATTAATAAATCTAGCACTTTGTTCATTGGAGCCTACATGTCTTTAACATTAGTGTTGATCTCCTCCTAGCCCTGCTCTAGGCCCATGACCCTATTTTCCAACTGCTCACTTATGACTCTGGCCTTTCGTCGACTATTGTATGGATGAGCGGGGGCCTCAATGTTGAAGTTGGAATTTCCTCCTTGCTACTACAAAGAAAATCGTTCTCTTAGAACATGGATGCATAATTATGTTATGTATGAATGTTTTATGCATGAATGTAGTGATGCGAGATCATGTAATGTATGAATACCAAATGATTGTGTTGCCAAAATTATCAAGATAGCCTTTATTAATTCAAAAGGTGGGTACATAGACAAGTTCCATATCTCTTTTCCCCATTACAACCATATCCCCTATATTTCTCGATCGTCTTTGTGCTCGAAGCCAATTTTCCGCAAGGTTCGGTTGATCTGAGCCTCAATTTGAAGTTTCCTTCTTAATGTTATTATTTCCTCCTCGGATCATCTGCATTGATCCTTCTTTAACTTCACATTTTTGACACTAGAGGATTATTTGGCGTTCCCTATCCTTTACCCTCATAGTAATGAGCTTTGCTTCCATGAGTCTTTCTTCTAGCCATGTTTGATTCGCGGGTGTTCTTAGCGGGTTCAAAATTTCTAGAACTTGAGGATTAACCGGATTGGTGACCCAACTACTATAATTTCCCTGTACCTCCATCAAACTCTTGCCTGTGTTAATAATGTAGATTGTCCTCCATGCAGCTGCAAATTCTCCAATCAGCTTGTGGGCCCCTTCTTGCTCGTAAGTGAACTCTAATTTGCTTAACCTGTGAGTCATTGGTATGAACTGACAAGAACCTACTTGTCTCCTAAACATAAGAGGAGCCTAGGCGGTCCCTCCCCATAGACCTAGTAATGGGACCCATGGAAAATTACCACATCAGTAGACCATATCTGAATTCCCCATCCATGGCGCCAATCACGAAAATCCTTTGATTTCCCAATTATGCATTCTTTTAGCCCATTCTTCTTTGCTTAAATGCTCTTCCCATGAAGCCTTCTCAAAATCAGTTAGAGAAATCCAGAGACTCCATTATATTGTATGAAAATAGCTCTCCTTGCATGGTACGTGACTCATGAACTATACATAAAGTAATGGAACACAAAATTTGAACAAGCCTTTTCCCTTAGATCAACAATGATTCAAGGATTAGATTGTTTCTACTACAATGTCTGGTACCGAATTAACACCCATTTGGACTTGGGCTATGGAGGAAACAGCTCCATAATCAATGGCCCCTACTTTTTTTGAAAAAACTATCAGCCTATAGATAGTGAGGGCCAGCATGCTCATATGACTTTCTTCTGGTTCCTCTTGTTTTACCATGGTCTTCAAACTTTCCTAGGAGATGGTTTTTGCTTCCTTACTAACTTGTTCATTTATTCTATGGGCCTTGACCCCAATTATGTTGCATAGTTCCTTCCTGAAATACATAGCTGTGTTAGGCTTATAGGCTTTGTAAGTCTTTGGCAGGTGCAGCAAAGACATATATTCTTCCATAGTAGGAGTCATATCTACCCCTTCCATAGTAAAGCAATGATAGGAAGGATTCTAGAATTCTATTAGGACATTTATCACCTCATAAATAACCACTACATGCAACAAGAAGCCTATATGACCATACGACTTTGAGAATTGCAAACGTCTTTTGGCCGTCCAAACGATCGAGATTTTCTTTATTTCTTTCAGGATGTTGGTTCTAGTATCCAACTTGACCTGAGTTGGCAACACCTCTTCTGAACTATGATTCAGACTTTCTCCGTAATGATTCTACTGAGCTTTAGAATATGACTAGACAATGGCCTCTTCCTCTCTACGTACTGCCATTGGAACTACCATGAAATAATTTCAGGCTATCTTAGAATTTTGGCAATACAATGAAAAGGCTACCGTGTATGCAAATTAATATGAGATGAATGATGCAGGCTAACCAATTAATCATAGCACAAAATAGGACTAAATCATGGAGAAGGATGTAGATCCTATCCCTTGCCCCAAGTGGGTGTCTTACTAAATATTTTTGTTTTTTCTGAAAGCTCTATCCTAAAGGAATGAACCATGTGGTTTGGTACGTGGGCTAAAGCTCTTATCCTTAGCAACAACAGGCTCCTAGAAAGCCCCCTATCCTCACCCATTGGGTTTGAACAAAGTTCAAGTTGAGTGAAGTGGTTTGCGCCCCCCCCCCCCCCCCCTCAAAGACCTTGTCTCAAGAGGGCTAATGGTACTGTGCTCCTTTCTATTCCTAAAGGGTGAAGCCAAGGTAGAAGGCTCGTGAAAATTGTGTGTGAATTCATAAGTTTGGCCTATTCCCACTATCCCCACATGTAGCATTCACATATAATTACAAAATTGAAATACAAGCCATCATGCAAACAACATACTATACTATTCACAACATATACAAATAAGCATTCAGATATTCACAAGTATACAATATTGACAACATCAAATGGAGTAATTAAAGGCCTATTAAATTTGAATTTGGGAAAATTCCTAATTAATTACTGGGCTCAACTCTCTACTATCCCCAGCAAAGTCGCCAAGCTGTCGCGACGTCCCGAGAGTGAAGGGTGCCCCAAGGAGGCGAATAAAAAATTATGATTTAAATTTTTAGGAAAAAATGGATGTTTGGAGTCACCACTAACATTTTGGGGTGTGGTTAGAACACATGATCACTACCCCATTAAGATTAAATTCGGTCTACGTATAATAGGATCGGGATCAGGAGTTTGATTATGCGAGGAGAATGTGCTAGCACCCCCTACACACCCGTTCTATGAACAGTACCTAATTAATTAAAAATTATCCCAAATTAATTTTAATAGTCTTTTATTTTACTCCCTTTTTAAATCAAAAAAGTGTAAGCACATGCAATTAAGTAAGCCACAAAAATATTCATATTTTACTTAGTATATCTAAAATAGGGTATCCCTCAAAGCTAATACATGTGAGCCTTGAAAATCCCATTGCCCTTTCTTGAAATTATAGGGACACACCTTCTAAAAATCAAGAAATTCTATTAAGAAAATAGCTTCTAGATTTATTTCAAAAGTTTTATAGAATTTTTCAATATTTTACAATATTTTCAAATTTTTTGGGAGATTTTTGGAGCCCTTTTTCTACTTTTCCAAGTAAAAAGTGCATTAAAATAATTTCTAACCTTAAAAATATTTTTCCTAATATTTTTCTAATTTTTACTAATTTTTTTTTTGTGATTTTTCCCAAATTTTAAATCAAATAAATAATATGATAAGAAAATAATTAAGAAGATAGAGAAAACTAGTTTAAACTAGTTCAACATGGTCAACCAATTCAAAGGAACCTGGTCGGACAAACAAACCATGCCACATGTCGTCTCCGGGTGAGAACACATGGCCCATATAAATGAAGAAATAAATAAATAAATAATATATATATATATATATATATATATATTAGTATTAATTATCAGAATGGGCGTCATGCCAAAGTGACATCAATTGCCCACATATTGGCCACCAGGTGAAGCAATCTAAGTGGTCACAAATCCATTACGTGATGCAATTGGGGCTGTCGTGAAGAAACACAAATTGGATTGCTAGGGGGAGTCTCCGTCATACACTAAGTATATGGACGATATTGTGCCATGTGTCACCCATCAGTGACCTCAGAACCAATCATATAAAAAGTAAATTTTTCCCTTTTTTGCCATTTTCTTAGTTTGTTTCTCTCTCTTCTCTCGGGAGCTCTCTCTTCTTTCTCTTTCTACCTCTCGGACACTTGAAAACCCTAATATTCATATCCCTCTCTTCTCCCTCTGAAAAACCTTATCACTCTACAAATTCCCCTGTTTGTCCTTTCGAACAATATGAAACCCTAGCCTTCTCACTCCCTATCTCATTCACAATTCTTTCAAATGTTCTTTAAAAAACCCTAGCTTTCTCACTCTCTGTTCTTTCGAGAACCTGAAATCCTAGCTTTCTCACTCCCTATTCTCACTCTTTATTGTTTCGAAAACCTGAAGCCCTAACCCCCTCACTCTTCAGATCCCTCTCTCTCCATCTGTTCTCTGAACACCTAAAACCCTTACTTTTTTTGCCTTCAACTATGGAGAATTACTAAATACGGATGGAATTCGTCATAAGACCCAGGAGGGGTCTAACTCAATTTTTGAGGAGGTGTCACCCCTATGTGTGTGTGCTTCGTATTTCCTAATGCATGTGGGTCAAATGTTGGTTTGATGTTCTTGTGATTCGAGTGCTATGTTCTAGTGGTTCTAGAATTTCAAGGTTTAGGGAATAGGGTTCAGGGATAAGTTGACTCGTCCGAACCCTCCTTGTTGGGTTTTTACTGGGTTGACTTGCATGATTCAAACCATAAGTTCCTATGGGCTTAGACAGGCTCCGAGTTAGACTGGTTTCAAACAAATGGGCTTAGGGCTTTTAAAATGTGGTTGGATCTGTGTCTTTTTAAAACATGTTGGGCTCAGGTCTTTGTCTTAAAAAAAACCTAGTGGGCTCAAGTCTTTTAAAATATATGGGGCTCGGGTCCTTTTTTAAACATGTTGCACTCAGGGTCTTTTAAAATGTGGGCTTGGGTCTTTTTAAAACGTATCAGGCTTAGGGTCTTTTAAAATGTGGGCTCGAATCTTTTTAAAATACCAATGGGCTTGGGGACTTTTAAAATGTGGGCTCGGGTCTTTTTAAAACATAGGTGGCCTTGGGGACTTTTAAAATGCAGGCTTGGGTCATTTTAAAACACAGTTGGGCTTGGGGGCTTTTAAAATGTTTGGGCTTGGGTCTCTTTTAAAAGATATTGGGCTCGGGTTTCTATTAAAAGATGTTGGACTTGGGTTTTAAAAAATACATGAGTGGGCTCAGGTCTTTTAAAATGCAGGTGGACTTGGGTTTCGATTCTAGTTCTGGTTCAATGTGCTAGGTTCAGTAGGTTTGGTTTGGGCTATTGGGTTCAATTCAGGTTTTGGTTTAGTGGGGCTAGGTTTAGTAGGTTTGGTTCAGTGGGCTAGGTTAAGTAGGTTTGGTTAAGTGGGCTTGGCTTAATTCCAGTGTGCTAGGTTTGGGTTCAGTTTAGGTTTAGGTTTGAACCCAAGTTTGGGTTTGGGTTCCTACATTCTTTAGCAAAAGTATTCTAAACACAATTACACCCACAATTCAATATTGTAGACTATGAATAAGGAAGGAAAAGCCTATAGTTACCCAAAGTCTTCCTCTCCTCCGGTCTTCTTATCTTGCTTGTGAGGCTATTAGGTGTCTGTCTGAAGTGACCTTCTAGAAGGTTGGCTTCTAAGTACTGAATGAATGCTATAAGGAGTGTGTTCTTCCAAATAAGGGTAGTCTGGCACCAATGGGTGTGGCTTCTGAGGAGATGGCTCCAACCTTTGAGAGCCCTTGGGGATTGCTGCTACTTTGTGATTTCCTTTAGAACTTTCTCATATTGCCTCTAAAATCTCTATATGTCTGCTCCTTTATCTCAGCTTGCATCTACCCTTCATCTCTCATTCACCAATGTGTTTGCTCTATCCTTTGCCAATGTGTTTACTTTGCCCTTTACCAATGTGTCTTTGCTCTTTGCGAGACTCCCCTATTTATAGGGTCGGTCCTAAGTCAATTTAGGAAAGGTCAGATCTATCCTTTCTTCCTTCTTTCCTTCTAAGCAACAATCCAATTGTTGGCTTTCCTTCCTACAGTGATGCCATCCCCAACTCTTATGATTGGGCCAATTCCCCAATCAATGGAGATTTTGGCCACGAGTCTGAGAATGAACATTTCAAATTCTTCTTGATTTTGCAATACTCCTTTGAAGATTGTTTCCAAATTGCCTTATAGTCGAGGTATCTTTGTGCACATGATTGGGATATTTTGATTTTTCATTTAACAACTCTTCATTTACTCACATTCTTTCCAAATTGGTGGACAGGGATCCCGGGGATGCTTCAGAATATTATAATGCAAGGGCACCAATTGAAGATTTTGCATTTTGATTTTATGTATTTCCTTGTATCGTATTTCGCTATATTTTTAGTATTTCCCTATATTTCCTGTATCTCATGACTTGGGTAGCTGTCCATTAATAAAATATCTATTTTCCATGCATGGGACTTTATTCACATAACAAAACAGGAGTTTAAAATACTAAGAGATCACTTTAAAAATTTTCAATTAATCCATAATTTGACAAAAGTGACTTTCCAAAAATCCCTAACACCAGTTAAATTCCCATGACATGGTTTTGAAATAACTAGTTAAGGAATTAATAATGGCTTGATAAGCACTTATGAACATGGCTAGATGATTAAATGAACTGTAGCCTTACCAAGTTAGGAATGGTCAATAAAGAACTAAGGATGAACTACACCACCTTTAGATCATTAATTGGACTGATTTGATTCAAGACCCTCGTTTGTTTGGAATGGGTGGCTTGATTTACAATTAAGACGACCTAGTGAAAATTAGGGTGTCTACAATGACCATTAAATTCCTAATTTCAAGATTCTTTTTTGTGAGTGATTGCATGTTTCCGTATATTTATCATTAAGTGCTTTCAATTGTTGTTCCATATTCAATTGTGTGGTTTTCGCTGTGCATTCGCACCAATAATTGGTATCTAAGCACCAATTAACACTTGAAATTGGTATCAAAGCACCAATTGAAACCAACAATTGGTATCAAAGCTATTGGTTGTAGTGGCTAGGATCTCTTTAGGGAAGTTCGATGTTAATAAGTTCGATGGAGCAGAAATTTTGAACTTTGGCAGAGGAGGGTTAAGGACTTAGTGGTGCAACAAGGTATGGTGAAGGCACTATATGGAAAGAAGCCAGAAGGCATGGATGGTACGAGTTAAAAGGATTTGGAAGCGAAATTTGTGTCCACTATTCGGTATTGTCTGGTTGATGATGTGTTGTATCATGTCATGGATGAAGAATCACTGAAAATGGTTTGGCTGAAATTAGAAAGCCGGTACATGTCCAAGTCATTGTCGAACAAGTTGTATCTTAAGAAAAAACTATATATGCTTAAGATAAAAGAGGGTTCAGACCTAACTCAGTTATCAACACATTCATTCATATCATTAGTGATCTGAAGTGAGTTGATGTGAAGTTCAAGGAAGAGAATAAAGCATTGATGCTGCTTAATTCCCTACCTACGTCTCCTAAATACGAGAATCTAGTTACCAATCTAATATGGGGGAAAGAATCCCTGGATTTGGAGGATATCACAAGTGCATTGTTGGGGTTTCATTAAAGGAAGAAGGCCAGTGATGAGGGTTCACAAGGTGAAGGGCTCGTGATAAAGGGTAATCAGGATCGTGGAAGAGGCAAGTTCCAGGGTGGATTAAGCAACCATAAGGCTCGGTCCAAATCTAGAAAGAGGAATGACGTGCAGTGTTTTAAGTGTGGGAGAAAGGGGCACATAAAACCCAATTGTCCAAAAGGGAAGAAGAGGAATTCTAAAAACAAAGAAGTGTCATCAAACACGACGAATGTAGTAGAAGAAGGAGACTTTGGGAGCAGTGACGGTGATATGTTGTCAATTTCATCTAGGTCAGATGAGTTCCCAAATTCTTGGATCTTGGATTTGGCGTGTTCTTATAATATGACACTCAACAAAGACTTATTCACTACGTATAGATTGGTGAGTTCTAGTTCCATCCTGATGGGGAACAATGTTGCATGCAATGTTGTCAGGATAGGGAATATTATAATTAAGATGTATGATAGTGTGGTAAGGACGTTATGTGATGTCAGGCATATACTGGAGTTGAGGAAGCATTTTGTTTCATTAGGCATCTTGGATTGTAATAGGTTTAATTACAAATCTGAAGATGGGGTTGTAATTACCCAAAGAATAATGGTATTTACATAATAAAGAAAGAGGAAAGGGAAATAGTAAAGGAGGGTGGGCTTCTTCGATGAGAAGATACCGAAGGAATTTATGTCGTAGCTCTGAATTTCGTTGACGAGGAGTAACGTTCATTGAAGAATTGCCTTATTGACCTCGTCGACAAGGTGACGCGGCTCGTCGAGAAAGGCTAGTGTATAAATAGCTAAAACTTCATTTTTTGGCTGAATTTCGACGCACCAAACCCACTCTCTCTCCTCCTTTCGTTTCCCCCCTTGCCCCATTCTCTCTAAGTTTCTGAGCCGAATTTACGCCGGTTTGATGATTTGAAGCCACCGCGACACTCATGGGGAAGCTCTCTGCATATCTGTTGGAGTGAATCATCGGTGGGGATAGTTTGAAATTCAGCCCTGAATCAAGGTAAGGCTAATTATTCAGAATTTGTTCTTCCCATAGTTATAGGAAATGTTGTACACGAAAAAATACTGAAGTTTAGTTCTAAGAGTTGTCGTTTTCAGGGTATTGATCGGGGAACCCTGCGGGGGCAGGACTAGTGAATTTTAAGGGGGGGGGTTTCTTTTTAGTAATAGGATAAGGGAATAAACTAAAGCAGTTATTTTTCCATGAAAACTATTATTAAATTATTAGTTGATTTATGTTCAAAAAATATGTATTATATTTGAATATGATTGAGGAAATACATATTTAGGAAAATACTGCTATTATATAGGAAATATGATTTCAGAATGAAATGTATTGTTTTATTCAGTATTGTGTGGCAGGAATATTATTTTATGTGAAAAGTATTATGTTATGACAATTTTACAAATAAAGTATGTTTTCAGAAATTATGAAATAATGCAATACATTATGATTTCAAAATATATGGTAAATGAATTATTTATTCAGAATGATATGTATGAAATGTTTGGCGCAAGGTCGTGATTGATAGTCGGCACAAGACCATGTATTATGTAACGACCCAAAGAATAATAGTATTTAAATAATAAAGAGGGAGAGAAATGAAAACAATAATAGAAGGAGGCAATCGACGACATTGTATTTTGAATATAATAACCTAGGGGATTTTCTCATGGCATCGTCGACGAACATAGAGGATTCGTCAACGAGGGTACAAGAGGGTCTCGTCGACGAGGGCAAGTTTCGTCAACGAGAAGATGCCAAGAGAAGATTTTTGGAAGTCTGAAATTCGTCAACGAGGGTGCAGGTTCGTCAACGAACTTTCTACAGGACTCGTCGATGAGGTGACATGGCTCGTCGACGAATCCCACAGTATAAATAGCCCTAAACTGATTTTAATCGCAAAAATTCAACCGCAGTCTCTCTCTCTCTCCTTTCCCTTACAGTTTCTTCCTCCATCTTTCTTTGATTTCAGCCCCGTCAGTCGCCGGATCGACAATCTGAGGCCACCACGACGCTCTTGGTGGAGTTCTCTTCAAGTCTGCTACAGGGGATCGTCAGTGATATTGAGTTGAATTTCTCCCCAGAATCAGGGTAAGGTCTTTTATTCATTTTTTGGCCTTTTGGCAATTGTAGGAAATGATGTAGGCCAAGAAATAATGATATTCTATTCTAGAAAATGTGGTTTTCAGGGTGGGGAATAGGAAGCCCTGCGGGTGTAGGACCAGTATACGATAGGGGCTTTTCGACAGTTAGGTAAGGGAAATATGCTATGCTAAGAAACCCATTTACGATTTCAGCACGAACTATATATTTTTATCAAATTATTATTCAAATTATTTATATTTATGGTTTCCAGAACTTGATAATATTAATGTTTACTTGTGTGGCTTGAGTTGATAATAGAAACAGTATTATATGTATAGAATTTGTGAATACCATATTTATAGTTATTAACAGAAATACCATGATATTTGCATGTTTATAAAATGACGAATTTTTCAGTGTACGGCATACTTAGAAATATGCATTTTCAGTAATTTCAGAATAACACGGTTATCAGTACCATGACGCCCCAATAAATAGATATTCATATTGCAGTTCAGTTATACAGAAAACAAATTTTCAATCAGTTTATTTAGAATTTCTAAATAAATTCTATAGGGTTATGGTTATTTTAGTAATCATTGTAAAAACAGTATATTACAGATGTCAATTACCTATATAGTATTAGATCCTGATGGATCAGACAAAAGAGCACAGTACCGTAGCTATAGATATTCATTTCAAAGTGCAACCACTTTACTTAGACAGTAAGTGGTATGAGGTCGATCATGCCCACGTCAGGACAAGCTCTCCATCAGATATGGATTGAGGAGGCTGATCAGACTGTCGGAGTTCAGTTGAGTTACCCTAGTCGGCCAGCTAGGTTAGGTCCCGCCTTCGGGCCACACAACCCTATTATAAGGGGTTAAATCATGACATAAAGGCATCCAGGGAAATATTCTTAGATATTATAATATTATCAGACTTTCTGAAATAATAGTATTATTATGAAAAGTAACTTCATACAATTTAACATGTTAAATTATATAGTGAAAGGTTTTATAATATGTTATGTAGTATCACCATTTTCAGATTTAGTTATTTGTACTACTCTTAACTCAGATTAATTTTTACAGATCCATATCTTAGTAGTCACACACTAGTGATAGCATGTTTCATCTTATTGAGCTTTGGCTCATCCCAGTGTTGAACTATTTTCTTTCAGGTGAGCCACTTGGGCGAGCGGAGCAAGCTCACAGATAGAGGAGTTATTAGTCCGCCTTTTTTTAGGGTGAGTGTTTTTGGGGTACAATTTTGTTAGCCCTGGTATTAGTAATAGTAGTTCTTGAGAGTACAGTGAAATATGTAATATTTGTGGAATATTTAGACACTCTGGTATTGTATATTTTCTGGATTGTGTTTATATGGATTCTGGTTCCCGCTGTGTAGGTTGATGGTTTGGTTTAGTTTAGTAGGTATCAGAGCATTATGAATTTTATAGTATGTATAAAAAAACCCAATTAAATAGCAAGTCATTACAATGTGGTATCAGAGCCTAGGTTGTTAGGTTCTATAGACTTTAGAGTACAGCGGAAGCAATACCAGAGTATAGGAAAGGATTTGAGGTTTTTTCGGTTGTCTGGGTACAAGATTTCTGTGGTGGTTTCTGTGTTTTTCCTGGGGTGACGATTTCAGGAAAACCATAGTAAACTATTGTCGGGTCGTGTGTCTAGGTGACAGAACTAGGTGTTAAGGTCATGGAAGGTAATTAATTTTGAATTGGTATAGGATAGGTCTATATAGGAAATAAGGTGCTTAAATGTGTTTCTTGTTTCGGGATGGACCTGGGAAGTAGTGGTACGAATGCTGGAGAGGATAGGCCAGGACCTTCCAACATAGGTGGAGGCGATACAGATGTTGTGCTGTGCAGTGTCACTCAGCAGGTGATGGCTAAGATGGCCAAGAACTCTAGGGAGCATGGCTGTTCGATTGAGCATTTTACGTGGATGAAGCCGCCATCCTTTGCTAGAGGAGATGACCTGATTGTAGCTGAGAATTGGGTCCAGGATATCGAAGAGACGCTGGTTGTGCTTCCTAGTATGAATGAGCAGAACGTGGTATTTACAGCATTTAAACTGATAGGGGAGGCGAAGCGCTGGTGGAGATCAGCACAACTAATAGAGGAGTAGAGGTCGGTTCTAGTGCTAGTGACTTGGGATCGATTCAAGGAGTTGTTCTTCGAGCAATATTTTCCTTCTATCGTTTGGAGTGTGAAGGCAACATAGTTTCTACATTTGGTACAGGGGCAGATGACTGTATCCCAGTACACGGCTCGATTTATCGAGTTGTCACGTTTTGCTCCACATCTAGCACCTGATGAAGAGAAAAAGGCCAATAAGTTTGAAGAGGGGTTGAGGTAGAACTTGTTTGAGCAGGTGATTGGCTTTATAGCTTAGACATTTACGGAGGTTGTAGACAGAGCTATGATCATTAAGAGTGGTATTCAGAGGGGTTTAGCAGCTTAGAGTCAGAGGAAGAGGCCGGCGCCTCAGGGTTATCAAGCTGGCTCCAGTAGGGTTCCATGGAGAGGAGGCCATGATAGAGAAGACCAGAGGCAGACGGCAGGACCTTGGGAGTACCATGGTATGCAGACCTTCCGAGTGTGCCAGACATATGGGAGACATCATTCAGGAGAGTGCCTGGCAGGGAGAGGTGTATGTTACCTGTGTCAGAGACCCAGCCACATGACATGTGCATGCCCAGGGTCGTAGGACCAAGTTCCAACTGCCAAGTCCTATCGGGGAGGACATCAAGCAGTTCGGGGAGGAAATAGAGCGCCTCATGAAGGCCAGCAGAGGAATGTAGCCCCAGCGCAAGTTTAGGCTCTGACGCTAGATGATGCTGAGGCAGCTGCGGATGTGGTGACAGGCACATTTACTATTTTATCATATCCAGTCATTGTTCTTTTTTACTCAGGTGCTACTCATTCTTTTATCTCTGCATCTTATGTTAAATTATCTGAGAGTGAGACCCAATCATTAGATATAGCATTGTCAGTAGCTGCACCATCAGGATCAGTGATCAGATGTCAGAGGGTACTTAGGGGCTATCCGATAGAAATTTAGTGAAAATTGTTACCAGCTGATCTGATTGTATTTGATATATGTGGGTTTGATATAATACTAGGTATGGACTGGTTGGCTACCAATCACGCCAGTATTGATTGTCATCAGAAAGTAGTTTCCAGACCCCCTGGTGAGTAGGAATTCAGATTCGCTGGTTCACGTGTAAGTGCACCATCGCAGTTGGTATCCACTGCGCAGGCAAGCTGATTACTCTGGGATGGAGGTCAGGGGTTTGTGGCTTCTGTAAAAGAAGTGACAGAGAATGAATTGAAGATTGACAGTACCCTAGTCATGCGAGAATTGCTATATGTTTTGCCAGAGGAGCTACCAGGGTTGCCTCCCGAACGCGAGGTGGATTTTTCAATTAATTTACCTCTAGGTATGGCACCGATTTCTAAGGTTCCTTATTGTATGGCTTCCGCTGAATTAGGGGAATTGAAGAATCAATAGCAAGACCTATTGAATAAGGGATTTATATGACCCAGTGTATCTCCATGGGAAGCTCCAGTGTTGTTTGTAAAGAGAAAAGATGGGTCTTTGAGGAAGTGTATTGATTACAGAGAAATCAACAAGGTTACTATTAAGAAAAAATATCCTCTATCCCATATAGACGATTTGTTTGATTAGCTCCAGGGTACACAAGTATATTCCAAGATCGACCTCAGATCCGGGTATCATCAAGTGAGAGTAAAAGTAGAGGATGTTGTGAAGACAGCCTTCAGGACCAGGTATGATGGGCACTACGAGTTCCTCGTTATGCCTTTTGGTTTGACGAATGCCCCAGCTGTGTTCATGGACTTGATTAATAGAGTTTTCACCAGTATTTAGATCAGTTTGTAGTAGTTTTCATTGATGATATATTAGTCTACTCAAGGAGTTTTGAGGATCATGAGATGTATTTGAGATGGGTACTGTATACTCTCAGGGATGAGAAGCTTTATGCCAAGTCTAGCAAGTGTGAGTTCTGGCTTGAGAAGGTTGCATTTTTAGGTCATGTGATCTTAGGGGACGGTTTTTCAGTGGATCCCAGCAAGATTGAAGCGGTGGGGAATTAGGCCAGGCCAAGGAATGTGCAGGAAGTTAGGAGTTTCTTAGGACTAGTAGGTTATTACCGTTGTTTTGTTGAGGGGTTTTTAGCTTTATCAAGACCTCTCACGCATTTGACCAGGAAGAATGTCAGGTTTGTGTAGGATGAAGAATGCGAGCAGAGCTTCCAGGAATTAAAGCAGCGGTTCCTCATTGCACCAATACTGACGATTCCATCGGGAGGTGACGGTTATGTTATCTATAGTGACGCGTCTTTGAAAGGGCTCGGTTGTGTACTGATGCAGGGTGGTAGCGTATGCATCTAGGCAGTTGAAAGGATATGTAAAGAACTATCCTACTCACGATTTGGAATTGGCTGCGGTTGTACACACACTGAAAATTTGGAGGCATTACCTTTATGGTGAGAGGTGTGAGATATTCTCTGATCATAAGAGCCTAAAGTACTTCTTTACACAGAAAGAGTTGAATATGCACCAGAGAAGATGGTTAGAACTCATTAAGGATTATGACTGCACCATCAATTACCACCCAAGTAAAGAAAATGTGGTAGCCGATGCACTGAGTTGTATATCAAAAGATACAACACAGCTAGCAGCAGTAGTGCAGCACCTGATTCAGATGGACTTGGAAAGGTTTGGTGTGGAATTAGTGGAAGATGATCCTCAGGTGCTTATTGCCAGTTTGATTGTACAGCCCACATTATATGAAAAGATTAAAGCTGCTCAGAGAAATGATCTAGAGTTGGTGGAGGTGCTTGCTAGAATTCAGGATGGTCAGGGAGAGGAATTCAGCATTTTTTATGATGGAGCCCTCAGATTTCACACCAAATTGTGTGTGCCTATGAATGTCAGCATCAGAAGAACGATTCTAGAAGAGGCACACAAATCTCTATACACTATTCATCCTAACAGTGCAAAAATGTATAGGGATCTGCGGGAGTATTTCTGGTGGAGTGGTATGAATAGGGAAATAGAAAAATTTGTACAACAGTGTTTGACGTGCCAGCAGGTTAAAGCTGAGCACCAGAGGCCAGCAGGACAGTTGTAGCCACTTTTCATTTCCGAATGGAAGTGGGAGCACATATCCATGGATTTCTTTATTGGACTGCCGCTAGTGCCGCATGGTCAGAATGTCATTTGGGTGGTGGTTGATAGGTTGACGAAGACAATGCACTTTCTGCCCATTAAAGTCAGCTACCCTATGAACAGATTAGCAGAGATTTATATATAGGAGATTGTTTGACCCCATAGAGCACCGGTATCCATAGTCTTAGACCGTGATCCTCGTTTTATGTCACAATTTTGGAAGAGTCTGCAGAAGGCTTTGGGGACTCAGTTAGCATTCAGCACTGCTTTCCACCCTCAGACCGATGGTCAGATTGAGAGAACAATCCAGGTATTAGAAGATATACTTCGTGCCTGTGTGCTAGACTTTGTAGGTAGCTGGATTTAGTTTTTGCCGCTAGTTGAATTTTCTTATAGTAACAGTTATCAGACTAGCATTGGCATGGCACCTTACGAGGCATTATATGGTAGGATATGCCGATCTCCTCTCTTCTGGGATGAAGTAGGTGAAAGGCGAGTTTTGGGTCCAGAGATAATTCAGCAAGTCTGTGATAAAGTCTGACCTATTCGAGACAAGATCAGTGCAGCGCAGAGTCGGCAGAAAAGCTACGCGGATACTCGCTGCTGAGAACTAACATTTGAAATGGGTGATCATGTATTTCTGAGAATAGCTCCACTGGAGGGGATCTTGAGATTTGGGAAGAAGGGTAAGTTGAGCCCTAGGTTTATTGGCCTATTTGAGATACTTGAAAAGATTGGGTCAGTAGCCTATCGGTTAGCTTTACCGCCATCTCTATTTCGAGTTCATGACGTATTTCATGTTTCTATGCTAAGGAAATACGTCCCAGATCCTTCCCATATCATCAGCCATACAGAACTGGAAGTCAGTGAGGCTTTAGCATATGAACAAGTTCCAGTACAGATTTTAGATAGAAAAGAACAAGAACTGCGCAACAAGAAGATACCACTAGTAAAAGTTCTATGGAGAAACCACGCGATTGAGGAAGCTTCATGGGAGCTTGAAGATGAAATCAGACGGAAATATCCCCACTTGTTTGATGAATTATAGTATTGATGTATATGCTAGAATGGTAATTTTATTTTGTTGAGTTCAGTGTAATTGTAATGTAGAGTATAGGTTATGTAGTATTTTGGTTTTAGGGGAAATTTACTTTTATGGTTGTAATCTCCAAGGACTACCCATGTAACTACGGTATTCCTCCACCATAAATGAGGGCAAGTAATAAAATAAGTAGACAATTTACCTTTGAGAAGGAAGGATCATATGAATAAGTGAATTTCGTGGACGAAATTTTATAAGGAGGGGAGAATGTATCGACACGAAGAATAATAGTATTTAAATAATAAGGAGGGAGAGAAATGGAAATAGTAATAGAAGGAGGTAGTCAACGACATTGTATTTTGAATATAATAACCCAAGGGATTTTCTCATGGCCTCGTCGACGAACACAAGGGATTCGTTGACGAGGGTACAAGAGGGTCTCATCAACAAGGGCAAGTTTCGTCGACAAGGAGATGTCGAGAGAGGATTTTTGAAAGTCTGAAATTCATCGACGAGGGTGCAGGTTCATCGACAAACTTTCTACAGGACTCGTTGATGAGGTGACGTGGCTTGTCGACGAATCCCGCAGTATAAATAGCCCTAAAGTGATTTTAATCACAGAAATTCGGCTGCAGTCTCTCTCTCCTTTCCCCTACGGTTTCTTTCTCCATCTCTCTTCGGTTTCGGCCCTGTCAATTCTCGGATCGATAATCTGAGGCCACCATGACGCTCCTAGTGGAGTTCTCTTCAAGTCTGCTGGGGCAGATCGTCGATGGGATTGAGTCGAATTTCTCCCTAGAATCAGGGTAAGGTCTTTTATTCTATTTTTGGCCTTCTGGCAGTTGTAGGAAATGATGTAGGCCAAGAAATATTGATATTCTATTTTGGAAAATTTGATTTTCAGGGTGGGGAATAGGAAGCCCTGCGGGTGTAGGACCAGTATACGATAGGGGCTTTTTGATAGTTGGGTAAGGGAAATATGCTATGCTAGGAAACCCATTTACGATTTCAGCATGAATTATATATTTTTATCAAATTATTATTCAAATTATTTATATTTACGATTTCCAGAACTTGATAATATTAATATTTACTTGTGTGGCTTGAGTTGATAATAAAAAAGTACTATATTTATAGAATTTGTGGATACCATGTTTATAGTTATTAATGGAAATACCATGATATTTGCATATTTATAGAATGATGAATTTTTGAGTGTATAGTATACTTAGAAATGTGCATTTTCAGTAATTTCAAAATAACACGGTTATCAGTACTATAACGCCCTCACAAACAGATATTTAGATAGCAGTTCAATTATACAAAAAATAAATTTTTCAGTCAGTTTATTTAGTATTTCAGATAAATTCTATGGGATTATGGTTATTTTAGAAATCACAGTAAAAATAGTATATTATAGATATCAATTACCTATATAGTATTAGACCCTGATGGATTAGATAGCAGAGCACGGAACCGTAGCTACAGATATTCAGTTCAGAGTGCAACCACTTTACTCACACAGTAAGTGGTATGAGGTCGATCGTGCCCACGTCGGGACAGGATCTCCATCAGATATGGATTGAGGGGGCCGATCAGACTGTCGGAGTTCAGTTGACTTACCCTAGAAGACCAGCCAAGATAGGTCCCGCCTTCGGGCCGCACAACCCTGTTATAAGGGGTTAAATCATGACATACAGGCATCCAGGGAAATATTCTCAGATATTATAGTATTATCAGACTTTCCGAAATAGTAGTATTATTATGAAAAGTAACTTCTTACAATTTGACATGTTAAATTATGTAGTTAAAGGTTTTATAATATGTTATGTAGTATCACCATTTTCAGATTTAGTTATTTGTACTACTCTTAACTCAGATTAATTTTTACAGATCCATATCTTAGTAGCCACACACTAGTGATAGCATGTTTCGTCTTACTGAGTTTTGGCTCATCCCAGTGTTGAACTATTTTCTTCAGGTGAGCCAGTTGGGCGAGCGGAGCAGGCTAGTAGATAGAGGAGCTATTAGTCTGCCCTTTTTTAGGGTGAGTGTTTTTGGGGTACAATTTTGTTAGCCCTGGTATTAGTAATAGTAGTTCTTTAGGGTACAGTGAAATATGTAATATTTGTGGAATATTTAGACACTCTGGTATTGTATATTTTTTGGATTGTGTTTATATGGATTCTGCTTCCCATTGTCTAGGTTGATGGTTTGGTTTAGTTTAGTAGGTATCAGAGCATTATGAATTTTATTGTATGTATAAAAATAAAAATAAAAAACCAATTAAATAGCATGTCGTTAAACCGTATGTATGTATGTATGTTATTACAGAAAATGCTATCAATCTATTTATGTTAGACAAGTATATTATCTTGTATTATATGTTATCAAAACCCGAATGATAGTTCAGTTCAGTTTCAGAAGCACAATACCGTAGTTATACAGATCAGATTATTATGTTCAGACTTGTGCTAACCGCCCCTGCTAGTAAAGGGGGTGGGAGATGGATAGTCGATGTAACTTTCAGTGTAAAGTTGTAGATGTCCACCTAACAATTCAGACCAGAGTGTGGCGGGCCCATTGTACTTACAGACATTTTTGACTCGGCGGCGGTCGGCCAACCATCGTCGGGTCCCGCCTTCGAGCTGCACAACCCGTCATGGGGGGTAATATATGATATCAGCTAACTATTCATCCTGGGTAAATTACAGTATTATCAGTTATATAAAACATTTTATGTACAATATGATTTATTAGAAATTATTAAGATATATGCTTATTCAGCTATGCTATGATGAATTTTTTTGATATATGAAATATACTGTATATGTATGATAGCACCAAATATTCATGTTGCTATATAGATATGTTTAATTTATTTTCCCTTACTGAGAGGTGTCTCACCCCCAGCATTAAATAATTTTCTGGAAACCAAGAAAGACCGGCGGATCGAGGTCGTCGTTGAGATAGTGAGGTACTACCCTACTTGGAGGGTAAGTTTTGATCTAGGAACGGGAGATTTACGTTATGGGTTCCTAGATATGTATATACTTTTGTATTTTTGGAGATTGTACATAAGCACAGAATTTTGGAATGTAGTTGACTCTGGTAATATGTATTTTGTGGTTTGAAAAATGTGATTTATATTTACTGCTGCTTAGGTTTCCGCTATGAATGTCAGGTGTACCCCGTTACCCATGGGTTTGGGTGATATTATTATTAAAGATGTTTTATTACATGATAAGATAAGTAGGTCGTTACAGGGTCAATGAAGATGAGCAAGGGCGTTCTGACCATAATGAAGGGGAAGAGAGTATCGAGGAGTATATACACACTGTTTATTGGTTATTGCAATTTGAATTAAAAGCCTAGTTATACACATTATTTTAGCAAATGAGTTAGATTGATAACATTAAGACCTTTATTCCATTTTCGCCCTCAAACTTATGAGAACTTATGTTTAATTATTGCAAGGTATTTTTGAAAGATGAAATACAACAATTACGTGGCCAAATAGGAGAGTGGGGGGTCAAAACTTTGGGCTGACACGTGGATAGTGAGATGAGGCGTAATATGAAAAAATTAGGAACATGGAATTTAAAAGGGTATTGTAGGTCAACACCCAGTTTTGATAATGACAAATAATCAGGTATTTGATAATGTCAAGTGTTTGTGCAGGTCTAAATGAATTTCCCAATAAAGGACACTTAAAGCAACCAGAAGACCCTAAAGACCTTTAAATTTGTAATTGTAAATTCAATATGTGTAATATGGGTCTGTAATAGTAACTTTGGATGTGGTACGTATTTACCTTACCTGCACATCATGCATATACGATATATGGTAAGCTCAATATGACCATAGTAAGACTCTGGCTCCCAAAACTCACACACATAGCATATAATATATAGGACTGTTGAAATTGTGCTTCAATGGAACATTTCTAAGCAACTTGAGAGAGCTCGGGCGACCAATCCCCTGCAGTTCAAAACTCCACGGGCACGTGACTGTTGACAAAGTCAACAAGTTGACCAGGCTCTCGGGTGACCGATCCATAAATAAACACACCATCCACGGGCGCCCGAACCCCTTGAAAGGGACAGTCCACCAACTCGGGTGACCTACTGTTTTAGTTCAAAAAGGACCCCGGGCGACCGAACGCATGGATTCAAGCCAGTGAATAGAGGACCGAGCACCCGAAGTCACAAAGCAAATGCTACTAACTTTTATTCGGGTCTCCAAACGTGAAATCGGGCGACCGAACTAAGGTTAATAAAATTTATTACTGAGTCTCGTCGAGCAATCGAACCTCGGTTTAGCCACCTAAACCCCAGCCGGTTAAAATTAATTTAACCACAGTAAAACAGGGTTAATTTGGACTGATTGTATTTTAACCTTTTGAGACCTTTTTAATTATTCCCATCATGTCCCACATGTTATATTTTTACCCCTTGCTGTAAATATGAGTTCATTTGCAAGATTAACACAAGATTAGAAAATAGATTAGCCAAAATATCCTCTTTCTTGAAAATACATCTTTTGGCCAAATGCTCTCAAATCTCCATTCATATGATATGTTCTATGATTGTGTGAACATCTCTAGAGTGCTTAAGATTGTTATAGTTTGCTAAAAACTCTCATTTGAGTGATTGAATGCTATATTTCTTTTGGGGAGTTTTAGCTTAGGTTTATCCCACAGATTTGCTCATTATAAATCTTGTGTAGGGATAAACCAAGTAAGCTTAGGATATTTGCATATTTGTTGCAAGTGTCCAATAACTTGATTTTTGTTGTGCAAAGATTTCTCAAACAAGCAAGTATTTTCAAACTAGGGTTATGCATCTTTCATTGAGGAAAACTCTTTTTGAACTAGTGTCATTATCTTATTCGTATACTTGGAATATTGATGTGCTATTGAAATACTTTGTTTTTATTCTAAGATATTGCTTGTGTTGAACACTCTTGAGCATCATACTGACTATATTGATTTGAGTGTTGATTGCACAAAATTTGCATCACTGAGCTTACACTATATCCATGTTATTTATGTGTATGTGAATGTGCGTATTTAGGTACATATCTGCTTTACGTAAAAGCACTATTTCTGTACCATCTGTTTGAGAGAATACTGTTGTATTTTCAGGCGTGGCCTGAAGGGGCGGTAATCCAGCCCGGTAAGGATTGGTTGTAAAGGTTGATGTCAGCTCTGTGCTAATTGACCTGGTTTGTATAGGTGTCGCTACACCCGCTTAAGTGTGCAATTATAGTGGCAATCCTTGTGCTTGTTAGCCAAGGTGGGGACGTAGGCAATTGGCCGAACCTCAATAACATTTTTTTGTGTCACTCTTACTTTACTATTTTCTGTGCTTGTGTTGTTAATTAGATTTCTTTATTTAATTACTGGTACATATTACAAATGATTTACATTACTTGCACTAGATTGACCATAGGGTTGTGAAAATACTGTTGTTAGTAGATTGACCTAGAGCTTAAATTTTAAAAGTACCAATTCACCCCCCCCCCTCTTGCGATCACGGTAAAGCTATCAATTGGTATCAGAGCCACGTAGCATAGACTAGCTGTTATTTTTCAAAAAGATCACTTATCGCTCATAGCTCTGCGACCCCTTTCCCTAAGGGACCATCTTCCACACGACCTACTGTTTTTAGTGGTATTAATTACACCTTCTGGAAACAGAGGATGCACATCTACCTTCAGAATACTGATTGAAAGGTGTGGAGGATTGTCTCTAAGGAAAATTATGTCCCTAAGAAAACTGAGGGCACGACTAGAGTTCCTTATACTGAAGAAGAATATAATAATGATGATATGAAAGATGTCAGTTTAAATGCCACTGCCATGAATATTTTGTATTGTAGTCTTGATGTAAATGAATTTAACATAATTATGGCATGTTCTACTACAAAAGAAATATAGGATAAGTTAGAGGTCACATATGAGGGTACTAGAGATATGAAAGATAGTAGGATAGAAATGTTGACTAGTGAGTATGAGGCCTTTAGGATGAATGTAGGTGAGTCCATTTAGAGCATGTACACCAGATTCACACACATCATAAACTCACTACATGCATTAGGAAAGACTTATCCCACATATGAGATGTTTAGGAAGATCCTTAGAGGCCTACCTCCTGTTTGGGAAGTCAAGGCTACAACCATTGCTGAGGGTAGAGACCTTAAGGCCATGACTCTAGATAAATTGATAGGTTCCCTGATCGCCTATGAATTAGCCATAAATAAGAGACTTAATGAGCATAATAGGGCTTAGAAAGTTACTGCATTAAAAACCTCCACTAACTCATCTAGTGAATGCAGCGAACCCAATACTAATGATGATATGGCAATGCTAACTAGAAAGTTTAGCAGGTTTTTCAGGAAGAATAGAAAGTCATACAGAAAATATAGGGAGTCTACATATGAGAAGGGAGAGTCTAGCAAAAGAAAAGAAAAGACAAATGCTCCCAAGTGTTATAACTGCAACAAGGTCGGGCACATCAAACCAGATTGCCCACTACTGAAAAAGGAGGCTAAGAAAAAGAAGAAAGCCATGAAGGCTGGGACAACATAGGACAAACTTAGCAGCAGCGACTCAAAATCAGATCACAGCGACTCAGAGGTCGCTAATCTGTGCTCAATGGCACACGAGGATGAGGTATCGTCTTCTAGTTCATTATCTTCATATTATTCATCTAATGATTGTGATTTTGATTGCATGCCTACATTTAGAGAATTACAATTTGAATATATTTGAGTATCTAAACTGTTGGGTAAAATGACCAAAAAAAATGATGATTTGAAAAAGAAATGTAAAAATTGGTCAAAATTATTTAATATTGCAAAAATCTCTCATGCCTCTATTTTAAAAGAAAAAATGGTGCTATTGTTGGGCTTTAGAGGAAATTGGAAAATAGTTCCAAAATTAATTTAAAATTTACCGAGGGCAAACGCAATTTTGAAAAACTACTTGGCACTTAAGGAAACTCCTTAAGTAAAGAGGTTCTTGGTTTTAATGGTATTGAAAATGTTAGACGACCTGATCTTTATTTAGGACATTTTATACATGAGTTAAAGTCTCATGTCCCTCCTAAAGATCCTAAGTGCAGATTATAATGTTTTAAATACAAACAAATTGGTCATATTCAATTTGATTGTCCCCTTAGGAATAAGCGTGATAGAATTAGGAAAATTTGGGTAGTTAAAGGAGATCCGACCACTAACCCTAGTGGACCCAACAAAATTTGGGGACCAGCATCAGTTACTTAGTGTATTTTGCAGTTATGCCTAAGATCATCCTTCTCCAAGGACCAGTGGTACTTGGATAGCGGGTGCTCACGGCACATAACTGGCGACAAAGGAAAATTCACTTCAATCGTTCCTAAGGATGGGGGTTATGTGACATTTGGCAACAATGCAAAAGGACGCATCATCGGAGTAGGTAAGGTTGGTAAAAATTCCTCTCTTACTATTGATAATGTTTTATTGGTTGATGGGCTGAAACATAATTTACTTAACATAAGTCAGTTGTGTGACATAAGATATAAAGTATCTTTTGAAAACGACAAATGCATAGTAGAGAATAAATCATATCACAAAGTACTTTTTACTGTCGATCGCCATGAAAATGTGTATACTACTTCTCTTGATAACTTAGCTTCACAACAAGTCACTTGTTTTTCTGCTGTAAATGAAGCTAGTTGGTTATGGCATAGACGCTTAGGACATGCTAGCATGGACTTTTTATCTAAATTTGTTAGAAAAGAACTAGTAAAAGGCTTGCCTAAAATATCATTTGTAAAAGATAAAATTTGTGATGCATGTCAAATGGGTAAGCAAAAAAAAATCTACTTTTAAGAAAAATAAATTCATATCTACTACTAGACCACTTGAGATGCTCCATTTAGATTTGTTTGGGCCTAACTCTATGCAAAGTTTTGGTGGTAAATTATATGCTTTTGTAATTGTGGATAACTTTTCTAGATTCACATGGGTGTTATTTCTTGCACATAAAAATGAATCATGTGAATAGTTCACCAAACTTTGTAGGAGAATTCAGAATGAAAAGGGATATAAGATAACTCATATAAGAAGTGATAGAGGCATGAAATTCAAAAATAAGAGCATAGAAAAATATTGTGACTTAGAGGGCATATCACATAACTTTTCTGCACCTAGGACACCTCAAAAAAATGGTGTGGTAGAAAGAAAGAATAGGTCACTACAAGAAATGGGTAGAACTATGCTGAATGAACATAACTTACCTAAATATTTTTTGGATGAGGCCATTAATGCTGCATGTTATGTTATGAATAAGGTGTTGATCAGATCGTCAATTAATAAAACCCCTTATGAATTGTGGAACAAGCATAAGCCTAATATTTCCTATTTTCATGTGTTTGGCTATAAATGTTTTGTGCTTAGGGATAATGAACACTTAGGAAAATTTGACTCTAAATATGATGAAGGCATTTTCCTAGGTAATGCACTTAATAGTAAAGCATATAGGGTTTTCAACAAAAGAACATTAACTGTCATTCAATCTATTCATGTTGTATTTGATGAATCTAATCCATTTTCTAAGAAAGATGATGAAGAAGATATTGATATTAGAAAATGCTTAGATAAACTATCTTTTGAAAACAATGCAAGTGAAAACCCTGAAGTAAATGAAAAATTATCTAAAGAAAATGAAAATTAGGAGTTTCCTAGAGATTCGAAATACATTAGAAGTCATCCTATAGATCAAATTATAGGTGAACCATCCCGTGGTGTAGCCACAAGATCCTCTTTAAGAAATCTAGTGAATCATTCTGCTTTCGTATCCCAAGAAGAACCTAAAAATATTAAAGAAGCTATCGAGGATGAGTCTTAAGTGATGTCCATGCAAGAAGAACTTAATCAATTTGAAAAAAAGCAAAGTGTGGACTCTAGCTCCTAGGCATAATGATCACACAATTATTAAAACTAAATGGGTGTATAGAAATAAGAAGATGAGAATGGGGTAGTTACTAGGAATAAGGCTAGACTAGTTGCCCAAGGGTATAACCAGCAGAAAGGGATTGACTTTGATGAAACATATGCTCCTGTTGCTAGGTTAGAAGTCATTCGTATGTTACTTGCTTTTTTTACTTTTAAAATTTTAAATTTTTTCAAATAGATGTTAAAAGTGCTTTTCAAAATGGCTATATCAATGAAAAAGTATATGTAGGACAACCACCTGATTTTGAAAATCATAAATATCCAGATCATGTTTCCCGATTGTCCAAGGCCTTGTATGGATTGAAACAAGCTCTTAGAGCTTGGTATGAAAGGCTTACTGGTTTTCTACTAGAAAATGGGTTTACCCATGGCAAAATTGACACTACACTTTTCATCAAATCCAAAAATGATGATATGCTCCTTGTTCAAATTTATGTTGACGATATCATTTTTGGAGCAACTAACGATGAGTTGTGTAACGAGTTTGGCAAATGCATGTAAAGTGAATTTGAAATAAGCATGATAGGTGAACTTAGTTTCTTCTTAGGGCTACAAATTAAACAAGCTAATCATGGAATTTTCATATGCCAATCTAAATAAATCAGGGACTTGCTAAATAAATTTAATATATGGAAGATTGTAAAATTCTTGATACACCTATGAACTCTTCCATTAAACTTGATAAAGATAAGCAAGGAATTCTTGTTGATGTAAAATTATATCGTGGCATGATTGGGAGTCTCCTATATCTCACTGCTAGTAGGCCTAGCATTATGTTTAGTGTGTGTATGTGTGCTAGGTTTCAAGCTGCTCCTAAGGAATATCATCTAAAAGCTGTTAAACAAATCCTTAAGTATCTAGTTAGGACTATAAAGTTAGGCTTGTGGTACCCTAAACATACTGAAATTTGGAATAGCTTCCCAAAAGGGGGGGGGGGGGAGCGAATTGGCTTCTAAAACTTTTGTTTTTAGTCCTTTTTAAAGTCCTTAACTTCTTTTAATATTTAACAATTTTTTTTTTACTTTTTTATTTATTTTGTCAATCAAACAAGAACTAAGTAAACATTCAATCTTCAACCACAACACTTATTGCTTAACCAAACAAATAATCAACTTTTCAACCAAACCAATCAATTTACCATGATGATCAAACCAAACCAAACAATCATAAGAATTCTCAGCTTATGTGTAGCCCTGTTGTTAATATGAATTTGAACCAAACCCTATATATATGAATTTGTTCCTTCAATATAATATTCAATGCATCATCCAATCACTCTTTCCAAATATTCAGAATCCAAATAAACTCTTAGTTAATTTATCTTTGGGTGTTTAACCAAGTAACGTACTCCTTTTTGGTTTTCACAACCCAAGTCAAATATCAAACTTTAAGTTTACTTGATTTCCAAATCTACGTAGTTTATATGATTTTCAAATTTAAACCATCCACAAAATTGAAATATGTACTGAAAATAAAGAATAGGGAAAGAGAGAGTGAGATGGAGATTTTTACAAGGTTCTGCTTATACCCAGCCTACGTCCTCGCTTTTGGCAAACTACCAAAGGATTTACTAAACATGTTCCTCTAACGGGCGGAACAAACATTTACAACACTCCTTAGCTAAGGCTAGAGCCCGCCTTCTCAAAACGATGTCCCCTCGTTCGGTCACTCCTTACATAGGCTAGAGTCCACCTCTCTAAGCAATGTCCCCTTTCTTAGCCAACGATCCAAACAATCCTTGGAATCGTCAATCTACAAGAAAAACAAAAGGAATAGCTGTGTACAAGAAACACCCTCTAAAAAGAGCAAGTTAATACAAGTTCAGCACTATATACTTAAATGTAAAATATCAATATGAAATAGAATGAAGCTCAAGTGTAGAATACACCAATATCCTTCTTAGATGAGGATTAACAGTAGGAATTCAGAGGAGGAAGGATTAGCAATTCAGAATATCTTAACAAAAGAGTTTTGCAAACAGATTTGTCAATTCTTGGGGTGTTTTGACTTGCAGAACCATGTATTTATAGGCTTTCAAACAATTTTCCTTGTTGCTAAAGTTTTCTTAGATAATTTCCCAAGTTTTTATAAAGTTTGGAGCCCAAACAATATAAGTTTGAATTTAAAATCTTTTAAAAAGTATGACCGTTTACAATGTTCAAATGACTGAACTTTTGGGTTCAGTCGTCTGAAGTGGTTCTGCCTCTTTAAAAAATTCAGCAAAAAATCTTCAAATAACTAAACTTAATCTTCAGTCATCTAAAGTTATTCTTCAGACATCTGAAGTGGTTCTGTGTACTGTTTAGTCAGCTGAAGTTCCTCCCGTGAACAATGTTCAGTTGGCTGACAACTGTGACCCTACTTTAGTTTTTTGGCCATAACTTTTTATATATAATTCCAAATTAAGTTTTCTTAATTTCATAAGAAATATAAGAGAAAATACTACAATTTTCATGTTGAACACATTTTAAAATAAGGAGTTTTTGATAGAGAAATATTCACCTCAATTCGGATGTATAAAAACTGACAGCATTTGGAAAAACTCTTTTTGGTACTTTTCATTCCAAAAATTATTCTAACCTTTTTAAAATAATTTTTAACCTTATAAAAATATTTTCCCAATATTTTAAAAGGTATCTAGGTCCAAGAAGTTAACCTAAGAGTTTTATAATATTTCAAATTATATTTTAAACATTAAAGTACTTACATGAGACTTCTAAGACATTAACATTCTAAACGCACAAGTCTTCATGCTCGCTTTGGCTCTTTCTTGGTCTTCAAGCTTTAATATTCTTTGAGCTCTCTCACTTTGCTTTTCTTTTGATCTTTTGGCTTTAAACATTCCTTGACTTTCCACAAATCATGCATGACCTCGTATTCTTCAAGGTTTAATATATCATTTTTAAATTCATGCTTTGACTCATTTAAGCTTCATTTGATCCTTGTGAGCACTTTGACCTTACTTTCTCATATGTGAGCTCTGAAATAACATTACTCACACAAATATGTTAAATTTCACTTGTTTGTTAGTATCAAAATAAGATAACAAGATTTTAAGCCTTGTAAGGCCAATAATCTCCCCCTTTTTTATGATGACAAATAAGGAGCAAAAATTTGAGTAAGCCTTAAAAAGGCTCCCCCTTTCAATAAGCTTCATCTTAATATGATCAATATTAATTTCATCAATCATGTTCATCACTTTCTTTTGGTTTTACAAGATTTTTTAATCAATATTAAATACTTAAATATTTCTTTTGAATAGATATTATGTTCATGCTCAATTATGCTCAATTTTTGTTTCACAACTTCTCCCCTTTTGACATCAATCAAAAAGAAAAAAAATGATTTAAATTAAAATAAAAATCATTTTGAGCATATCAATAACCATGTATTCCAAAAATATGTACACACTCAAGTTATTGTTTTTCAATATAGCATGTGTAGTATGTAGCTCATAGCATTTATTCAAGATACCAACTCATATTAATTTGATGGTTTTTATGATGCCAATTTAAAATTTAAAATTTGATTCATGATATCAATTGATTAATGATTCATGACACTACCCCTGAATTCAATACATTCAGTTTTTTTATTAATTTTGCTTTTATCGTCCCATGTAAAATATTGAATCATATCATGTATCAAATATCAATATCATGCTAAGATCATCAATGTCACATCATGCTCATAGACATAATTATGCTCATAAATAATTTGGCTTTGTGATACCAAGTGAGCTTTTAGATTTGATATCGATTGAAATTTTTGACATGTGATACCAAAAATACTTTATAGATACCAAAGCTTAATATCACATAATGTATAGTTCATGGATACCAATATAACTACTATATCTTTCATAACTCATAGATAAAGAGCAGTATGTTTATACATGTGATTCATTTAAAATCATGCATGTTCAAGAATTATCCTTATATAAAAAATTTATGTTTAAGCTCAATAATCTCATTCTCAATTTTCAACATAGTGAGCCATACTTTTCAATATAAATCAAGTCATGTTAATTAATACACATGTAGCATATAGCCTATCAATACATCACATGTAGGCAAGTAAGCATATAACATGTAACATCAAGGCACTTATATAATAAGCTCAGATTTGATATTTTCTTTATATTTTCTTAAGTTAAGCCTTGTAAAAAGTCATCCTATGATTTTGGCCAACAATGTCATTTTCTATTTTATATATGTGTGAAGTCATTATTTCATTTTTGGTACCCATATTTTCTTGGGTCCGGAGGATTTTTCAAGGGAGGTTTCTTTTATTTTCCATACTTGTTTGGTTTTAACACCTTTCCTCTTAAACGGACATTCAAACTTTATATGCCCATTTTTCTTGCATTGATAGCATATGGTGTTTGTGTAAGCATTAGAAGATGTGCAAGTATAGTCTTTGGATTCTTTCGAGAAATATCCCATGTAAGAATTCATTTTCTTTTTATTTTCAATTCCATTGAAACCAATGTCTTCTTTATTTAGAGACATTTTTTGTAAGTTAATCATCTTATCAAGGTTTTCCTTTCCTTTTGTGAATTGTAAATAATTTTATCATTATCTTTGATTTGATTATTGAGATCATTTAACTCTATGTCTTTCTTGTTATCAACCTTCTTTAATGATTTCTCTAATTCTAGAGATAATTTTCTGATTCTATCCTCTAATTCAAAAATATACATATCTTTCTCATATACGGTAGAGGATAAGGATCGAAGGTCTTCTACCATTTGGACATTCTTGCTTTCTAGTTTCTCAATTTTCAAGTTGTTTTCTTTTTTCGCAAGATTTTTGGATTCTATTTCTTTCATTGCTAATTCATACTTATGTTCTAATTGCTTGAGTTTTGAGTCTTTATCTCTTTCAGCATTCTTTAGGAATTCTAACTCTTTCATTAAACTTTCATTCTTATTCTTCAATGAGGTGTTTTGTTTATTTGCTTTCATCAGCATCTTATGTACTTTGAATAGATCATTTTGAAGTTCATCATAAATGGCATACCCTCATCACTTGACTCATCACTACAAGAATTATTTGAAGATTTAGTTAAGGAGCTTTCTTCGTTATCCCATGCCATAAAGCACGTGTAAGCAACCTCTTGGTCACTTATTTTATTCTACGAACTACTTGTACTATCCCAAGTAGTGGCTTTCATGGCCTTCTTGTTTTTCTTTTTAGACTATTTCTTTAATAGTGGAAATTCTAGTTTTAAATGTCCAGTTTTATTGCAATTGTAGCATTTAGGAGTTTTATTCTTTGATTTCTTTTTGCTAATATCTTTTTCTTCTGATTCGGAGTCTTGATTTCTTCTTTTGAATTTGTTACTCCTTCTTAGTATCCTTGCTAGCTTTTTAGATATGAAAACTTCTTCATCTTCATCCATTTCACTACTTGAGTTTTCTTTTAAGGCTTTAAAGGCTATTGTTTCTTGGGCTTTGGTTTTCCCACTCTTTTCATTCATTGTCATTTCGTATACGAGGAGAGAACCTATAAGCTCATCTAAGGATGTGTTTTTCAGATTTCTACCTTCTATGATAGCAGTAGCCTTTGGTCCCCACATGGAGGGAAGGCCTCTTAGAATTTTTCTTATCATCTCATAAGTAGTGTAAGTTTTTCCTAAGGCATTTAGGGAATTTATTATATGAGTGAACCTAGCATACATGCTGGATATGGATTCATCCGAGTTCATTTTAAATGCTTCATATTCGCTTGTGAGCATATCAACCCTTAATCCCTAACATTCATTGTTCCTTCATATGTTACTTCTAGCTTATCTCATATCTCCTTAGCTGATTTGCAGGCCATTACTCTATTCAATTCATTAGCATCCAAGGCACAATATAAAGCATTTATAGCACTTGAATTTGTTTGGAGCATTTTATAATCTTGATCGGTTATATCTTTCTTCTCTTTTGGGATTTTTTTTCCATCTACTATCTTAGTGGGAATTTTATCTCCATCTATAACAACTTCTCATACTTTCCAATACATCATTTGGAGATAGATTTGCATTCTCTTTTTCCAAAACGTGTAGTTCAAACCACAAAAGATAGGAGGCCTAGTTGAAGATTGTCCCTCTCCAAAGGGAGCTACGTCTATGTGAGCCATTAGGATCTTTCTATAGTTACTTGTTAAGAATTACTATAACCCCGCTCTGATACCAATTGAAATTTGGAATAGCTTCCCAAGAAGGGGGGGTGAATTGGCTTTTAAAACTTTTGTTTTTAGTTCTTTTTAAAGTCCTTAACTTCTTTTAATATTTAACTAATTTTTTTTTCACTTATTTATCTATTTTGTCAATCAAACAAGAACTAAGTAAACATTCAATCTTCAACCACAACACTTATTGCTTAACCAAACAAATAATCAACTTTTCAACCAAACCAATCAATTTACCATGATGATCAAACCAAACAATCATAAGAATTCACAGCTTGTGTGTAGCCCTATTGTTAGCTTTGATGCAATCCCAAGAGGGGGGGTGAATTGGTATTTTAAAATTTCTTTCCTAGGTAAAACTAGATGACAGCTGAATATAACAACCTAGGGTCTTTCTATTCAGATCCAAATACGCTGATGAATATAATATATGAAAATTTAAATCAAGCGCATCATTCACATAATAACATACACGTGCGGTAAATATAAAGTACGACAATATACACAAACACACGATATGTTATCGGGGTTCGGCCAACTATGCCTACGTCCCCGCCTCAAGCCCGCAAGCTCAAGGATTCCACTAAATGCTCACTTAAGGGTGGAGCGGCACCGATTACAACCAGGTCAAATTATCACAGGACTGACCTCAACCTTAACCAGGTCAATTAGCGGGGCTGACCTCAACCTACACGCCTTAACAGGACGACGCACCTAGCTTTCCTAACCGGGTCTAAGCCAATCCGGGACTATTCCAGGGCTAGTCTCCCTCTTCAAGCCCATGCCTGGATATACAACAAATGTGTATATATTCAGATGGTACAGTAATTGTGCTTTCGTGTAAAGCAGATATGTACCCAAATGCACGCAATTAACATACACCATAATATGATTTAATATGTAAGCTCAGTGTGGTTTATGATGTCTACTCTCAAATAAATTTACTATCGTGTAATGCGTACGTGAGAGTGTCAATCAAGCAGTCTTTGTATCACAAGATATTTAGGCAAGATGTTCATACAAATATACTAGCCAAACAAAATATATATGTATTACAATGAGCGGATTTTCTCAATCGTATTATGCTCTAATAATGTATATGTTTGGTTTGCAAAAGATATCTAATCTTTGTATTCAGCAAATAATATGTAGGTCAATGAATATTGCAACATCACATAAACAAATATCTTTTCAAAGTTATATCAAGATAAATCCCACAAGATATTTGGAAATGTTTTGAAAAGATTTTGCAATCCAAAAACAAATACAAACTACACAAGATATTGCAATGAATGTGCAATACTTGGAAGTTTAATATAAGTCTTTTTAGGAGAGACTTACTAACAAAGTCCCCTAAGAATACTTGGGTTGGCTCTTAATTAAAATCGTCACAAACAACTACCACACTTGGGAGAGCAACCCTAGAAAGCAACAACACTTAAATCACACTTACAAAATATATTTGAGTGGAAGATTTGGTAAGAATAAGTGTTGGAGACTCAATAAATGAGTATTATAAACTTTGGGATTTTCAGAGAATTTTTCTTAATCAGATATCCTAATCTCTTGCTAATTTTCTCAAATGATCTCATATATATAGGCATAGGAGAAAATATAACCGTTGGGGACCTATTGGGTAATATTAAGGAAGTTTAATGATGTTTAAAGCATTTTGACCCTGTTTAAAAAATGTTTATCCGCGGTAAAAATCAGGGCAACCCGAGAGGTCCGGTCGACCAGAATAAGTTCGGTTGACCAAGTCTTATATGCTTCGGTCGACCAGGGAAATATTGAACTAAGGGCTCGGTCTACCAGGGGGGGCGATTTTCCAATTTTTCGAGGTTCGGTCAACCAGGGCATTTTGAACTACCTGGTTCGGTCGACCAGACCGCTGGGATTTCTCCCGAGGACCCTCTAGTCGACCAGGTAGTTGGAGTACAAAAAGGGTCGGTCGACCAAATGGTCAAATTTTTGACCTAGGAAGGTTTTGGTCAACCAGGGCTTTTTGAACTACCTGGTTCGGTCGACCAGATGGTCAAACTTTTGACCCAATGCACTTTCGGTCGACCAAGGCTTTTTGAACTAACTTGGCTGGTCGACCAGATGGTCAAACTTTTGACCCAATGCACTTTCGGTCGACCAGGGCTTTTTGAACTAACTTGGCTGGTCGACCGAAAGTGCACCATGTGTGCATTTCGGTCCCGTTTCGAAACATACAAGCCCTATTCAAGTGCCTATCAAACATATGTGTAAATGTGTGTCTTAGGGTCACTTGGGGTCCAATTTTGAGACACCGAAAAAGTCCGGTGTCGGTCGACCAAGGGGAATACCCTAAGGTCTTTCTATGGTCATTTTTTGTTTGTTTCTGGTTTGATCTTACAAAATAAACCATGCATGTGATGTGTGTGAGCTTATTACAAACCAGAGCCCTATTTACTATTACAGACCTTTCATACTTAAATGTTATAGAACTGAATATAAATTACAACAAATAGATTATATCTAGGGTCTTTAGAGTCTTCGTTTCCCTCTGGATCTCCGAGTGCCATCATAGGATACTACCAAGATAAACCTACACATTAACTTGGCAATCATTAAATACCTGAATATTTGTCATAATCAAAACAGGGTATGACCCATAGGGTCAACACCTGTTGTTAATATGAATTTGAACCAAGCCTTGTATATATGAATTTGTTCCTTCAATATAATATTCAATGCATCATTCAATCACTCTTTCCAAATATTCAGAATCCAAATAAACTCTCAGTTAATTTATCTTTGGGTGTTTAACCAAGTAACGTACTCCCATATGGTTTCCGAAAAATGGTTCAACCAACGTATTCCCTTTTGGTTTCCGCAACCTAAGTCAAAAATAAAACTTAAAGTTTACTTGATTTCCAAATCTACGTAGTTTATATGATTTTCAAATTTAAACCATCCACACAATTGAAATATGTACTGAAAATAAAGAATAGGGAAAGAGAGAGTGAGACAGAGATTTTTATGAGGTTCGACTTATACCCAGCCTACGTCCTCGTCTTTGGTAAACCACCAAAGGATTCACTAAACTTGTTCCTTTAACGGGCAAAACAAACCTTTACAACGCTCATTGATTAAGGCTAGAGCCTGCCTTCTCCAAACGATGTCCCCTCGTTTGGTCACTCCTTACATAGGCTAGAGCCCGCCTCTCTAAGCAATGTCCCCTTGCTTAGCCAACGATCCAAATAATCCTTGGAATCGTCAATCTACAAGAAAAACAAAAAGAATAGCTATGTACAAGAAACACTCTCTAAAAAGAGCAAGTTAATACAAGTTCAGTACTATATACTTCAATGTAAAATATCAATATAAAATAGAATAAAACTCAAGTGTAGAATTCACCAATATCCTTCTTAGATGAGGATTAGCAGTAGGAATTCAGAGAAGGAAGGATTAGCACTTCAGAATATCTTAGCAAAATATTTTTGCAATGAGTGAACAAGAGAACTCGTAAGAACAAGAGTGCTTTCAGCTTCACAAACAAATTTTTCAATTCTTGGTGTGTTTTGATTTGCAAAACCATGTATTTATAGGCTTTAAAACAAGTTCCCTTGTTGCTTAAGTTTCCTTAGATAATTTTCCAAGTTTTTATAAAGTTTGGAGCCCAAAAAATATAAGTTTGAATTTAAAATCTTTCAAAAAATATGACCGTTAACAGTGTTCAAATGACTGAATTTTCGGGTTCAATCGTCTGAAGTGGTTCTACCTCTTTAAAAAATTCAGCAAAAAATCTTCAGATGATTGAACTTAATCTTCAATCATCTGACGTTATTCTTCAAACATCTGAAGTTACACTTTGGTCTTTTGAAGTGGTTTTGTGTTCTGTTTAGTCAGCTGAAGTTCCTCCAGTGAACAGCGTTCGGTTCGCTGACAGCTGTGACCCTATTTTAGTGTTTTGGCCATAACATTTTATATATAACTCCAAATTAGATTTTCTTGCTGTCATAAGAAAACTAAGATAAAATACTACAACTTTAATGTTGAACACATTTTAAAATAAGGATTTTTTGATAGATAAAGATTCACCTCAATGTGGATATATAAAAACTGACAGCATTTGGAAAAATTCTTTTTGGTGCTTTAATTCCAAAAATGATTCTAACCTTTTTAGAATAATTTTTAACCTTATAAAAATATTTTCCAAGTATTTTAAAAGGTATCTAGGTCCAAGAAGTTAACCTAAGAGTTTCATAATATTTAAAACGATATTTTAAACATTAGAGCACTTACATGAGACTTCTATGACATTAACATTCTAAACGCTCAAGTCTTCATGCTCGCTTTGGCTCTTTCTTGATCTTCAAGCTTTAATATTCTTTGAGCTCTCTCACTTTACTTTTCTTTGGCTCTTTTGACTTTAAACATTCCTTGGCTTTCAACAAATCATGCATGACCTCATATTCTTCAAGGTTTAATATATCATCTTTAAATCATGCTTTGACTCATTTAAGCTTCATTTGATCCTTGTGAGCACTTTGACCTTACTTTCTCATATGTGAGCCCTGAAATAACATTACTCACACAAATATGTTAAATTCCACTTGTTTGATAGCATCAAAATAAGATAACAAGATTTTAAGCCTTGAAAGGCCAACACATACTACTTTTGAGATTGTTACCTTATACAGATGTTGACTTTGCCGGCAGTAAGATTGATAGAAAAAGTACCAGCAGCACTTGTCACTATTTAGGACAATCTCTTGTTTCTTGGTTCTCCAAGAAACAAAACTCAGTTGCCTTATCCACAGCTGAAGCTGAATATATTGCGGTTGGAAGTTATTGTGCCCAAATTCTTTATATGAAACAATAACTTATGGATTTTGGATTGTTCTATTATACAATACCAATTAAATGTGATAATACTAGTAAAATCAACATCTCTAAAAATCCTATCTCACATTCATGAACTAAACATATTGAGATTAGATATCATTTTCTTCGTGATCATGTGCAAAAAGGAGATGTGGCTCTTGAGTTTGTATGCACTAATGAATAATGGGCAGACATTTTCACTAAACCACTTCCCAAAGATTGGTTCATACAGATAAGACGTGAGTTAGGTAAAATGCACAGTAGAGAGGCTTCTTAGATACATCATAGATTGCATAAAGTTAGGGGGAGCTCTCGAATAAAATTTACAAGTTTTAGCAACTAATATTATTGTTGATATGCATAAGACTTGTGAATATTGATTGTTGCTTGTGTGCATAATTCTTATGACTACTACATGATGCCATTGGACTTTATATTTTATTGCATGATAATATTGAGCTTTATGTTTTACTGGTTGATCATATTGGAACTTTTTGAGTAGTTGTGGATAAACTGTTAGGATTTATAAATTCAAATAGGATATTATTTATATAAGATCTATTTTGGAAAGTCCAATTTTCAAACGGCACTCTGCCAAAATTTTTTCAAAATCTTTCTAAACTCATAACGTATAAATATTACATTCACCCATTGCCTAGAATTATTAACTCTTATAACCCTTTTTGCTGTTGCCAAAAAGGGGAGATATAGGGGCAAAAAATTGGGCTTTTAACCCTATTAAATTGAATTGTGGATTAAATTGAATTGAAATATTATTTAGAACTTTACGTGATGCACATTGTTAGGGGGAGCCTCTTAAGGCTATACCCATTTTTTGCATGATGTATTTGTCATCATCAAAAAGGGGGAGAATGTTGACCTTATAGGTCGCACCTGGTTTTGATAATGACAAATACTCAGGTATTTGATAAATGTCAAGTGTTTGTGCAGGTCTAAATGAATATCCCAATGAAGGACACTTAAAGCAACTAGAAGGCCCTAAAGACATTTAAATTTGTAATTGTAAATTCAATATGTGTAATATGGGTCTGTAATAGTAACTTAGGATGTGATCTGTATATACTTTACCTGCACATCATGCATATAGGATATATGGTAAGCTCAATAAAACCATAGTAAGACTCTAAGTCCCAACACTCACACACATAACATATAATATATAGGAGTGTTGAAATTGTGCTTGAATTGAACATTTCTAAGAAACTTGAGAAAGCATGGAAGACCGAACCCTTGCGATTCAAAACTCCTCGGGCGGCCAACTGTTGACAAAGTCAACAAGTTGACTAGGCTCTTGGGCAACCGATCCATAAATACATACACCATCCACGGGTGCCTGAACCCCATGAAATGGACAGTCCCCCAACTCGGGTGACCAACTGTTTTAGTTCAAAAAGGACCCCGAGCGAACGAATGCATGGATTCAAGCCAAAGAATAGAGGACCGGGCACCCGAAGTCACGAAGCAAATGCTACTAACTTTGATTCGGGTCTCTGAATGTGAAATCGGGCGACCGAACTAAGGTTAATAAAATTTATTACTGAGTCTTGTCAGGCAACCGAACCTCGATTCAGCCACTCGAACCCTAGCCGGTTAAAATTAATTTAACCACCGTAAAACAGGGTTAATTTGGGCTTATTGTATTTTAACCTTTTGGGACCTTTTTAATTATTTCCGTCATGTCCCAACCGGTTATATTTTTACCCCTTGCTATAAATATGAGTTCATTTGCAAGATTAGCACAAGATTAGCAAACAGATTAGCCAAAATATCCTCTCTCTTGAAAATACATCTTTTGGCCAAATACTCTCAAATCTCCATTCATATGATATGTTATGTGATTGTGTGAACATCTTTAGAGTGCTTAAGATTGCTATAGTTTGCTAGAAACTCCCATTTGGGTGATTGAATGCTATATTTCTTTTGGGGAGTTTTAGCTTAGGTTTATCCCACAGATTTGCTCATTATAAATCTTTTGTGGGGATAAACCAAGTAAGCTTAGGATATTTGCATATTTGTTGCAAGTGTCCAATAACTTGATTTTTGTTGTGCAAAGATTTCTGAAACAAGCAAGTATTTTCAAAGTAGGGTTGTGCATCTTTCATTGTGGAAAACTCTTTTTGAACTAGTTTAATTATCTGATTCGTATACTTGGAATATTGATGTGCTATTGAAATACTATGTTTTTATTCCAAGATATTTCTTGTGTTGAATACTATTGAGCATCATACTGACTATATTGATTTGAGTGTTGATTGCACAAAACCTGCATCACTGAGCTTACACTATATCCATGTTATTGATGTGTATGTGAATGTGTGTATTTAGGCATATATTTGCTTTATGTGAAAGCACTATTTTTGTACCATCTGTTTGAGAGAATATTGTTGTACTTCTTGGCGTGGCCTAAAGGGGCGGTAATCCATCCCGGTAAGGATTGGTTGTAAAGGTTGAGATTAGCCCTGTGCTAATTGACCTGATTTGTATAGGTGTAGCTCCACCCGCTTATGAAAGAACCTGAATCGTGATATATGGGTTTATTATGTAAAAGAGGGAAAAAAATGGAATTGTAAAGACTTCGTTGATGAGGCCATAATTTGTCAATGAAGGTTGAAGGCTTCTCATCGACAAAATTCAGAAGCTCGTCAACGAGTGAATGCCGAGAGGTTCGGTAAAATTGGAATATTTGGCTCGTCAACGAGACCATCGACTCATCGACAAGGCTAGTGAAGAATTCGTCGATGAGGAGGCCATTTCGTCGATGAATCGACCCGAGTCAAAGGTCCTATAAAAGGATATATTGGTTGCTTCATTGCTAAGTTTTGGAATTTCTTTCTCTCTCTCTCTCTCTCTCTCTATCTCTATCTCTCTCTCTCTCTCTCTCTCTCTCTCATCTCTCTCTTTCTCTCTCTCTCTATCCCCTCGATTTCTTCATGGTTCATCGCTGGAATCGTGATTCCAAAGTTACTGTGAGGATCAGTGAAGGATTCTCTACATTTCTAGTGGATCGGAATCTCGTTTCGAGCGATTTCGGGTTTCGGGTAAAAATCGAGGTAAGGTTCGGTTTTCGTTTCTCATTCAATATACGTGTAGTAGTATGGATTGTAAGCATGTACTATACTGTGGTTTGTAGGTTTTAGAGTTTCGGTTCATAGTTTTGGGGACCGTAGAGTTCGTAGTTGAAATTTAGATTATGGTAAGGGGATTCAGTTTATATCAATTCATTTTCGAAATCAAGATCGGTAAGCTTGTAGGCTACGATCGTATGTATATTTTGGCTACTTATTTGGGGAAATCTATCGGGTAAAAATGTAGGATTTTTGGGTTACAGTTTTTGGGAAAATTGGGGATTTCGGGTATCATCTCTACTTTGTTTGGAAAACTGTTGACTATGTTAAAACTGTATTATTGAGGTGACCATAATCCATATTTGCATAAACTGTATACTTAAATTTGTAAATGATATGATTTGCCGTAAACCAAATAAGTGTGGTATGTATGGTTGTATGTATTTGTTCCAGGTATTTGTAAAACAGTTATGTGGTGGCTAATTACCGTACGCTGAAATGTATAGGAACATGAGTTCCAAAATAATTCTAGGAATTTGTAAAATAGCCATGTATCGGTTAACTACCGTGGGCGAAAGTGGCCGGCTCTATATCCGGCGTGTGAAATATCACCAGTATGTTTCGGCTGGTCACCGAAGGGTGTGTTCTACACCGTATGTAGCAATGTAATCACTATTGGGCCTGGATCGTTGCTTCGTAGTTGCGTATGTAGCAATGTAATCGTTGTGAGACTAGGTGACCTTGTGTAGTTGCATATGTAGCAATGTAATCACTATTGGGCCTGGGTCATCGTAGCGTAGTTGCGTTTGTAGCAATGTAATCGCTGTGAGACGAGGTGACCTTGTGTAGTTGCGTATGTAGTAATGTAATCATTATTAGGCTTTGGTCGTCGCAGCGTAGTTGCATATGTAACAATGTAATCACTATGAGACGAGGTGACCTTGTGTAGTTACGAACTAGTGTGACGACACTGACCGTATGTTTTGGATATCGTATGTACTGAAATGGATTTTGTGAAAATACTGAAACTGTATGTATACGTATGAAACTATATGCATTGTTTCGAACTGTATCATATTTAATAGTGTTATGCAGTATGTAAAATAACATTGGTATGCCACACACTGATATAACCTGCTTTCTTCCTTATGAGAGGTGTCTCACCCCGAATGTACGTACAATGTTTTTCAGGTCCTTCAGGTAGCCGTATTTAGCATCCTAGCATCTGGGAGCGGGGGTGTCATTAGCTACTGCTAGTACCTATTAGGTACGAGTTTTGGAATCCAAGTTGTCGTGTTGGTTTTTGTAGACACCTGGGGTATGTTTTGTATTATGAGAATGTATATCCTAACTTGTATAGACTGTGGTATGATACTGGTTGTGTATAAAAGACTGTATTTCGCTCCGTATTTTGGATGAGTATGGATGGTTATGTGTATGTATGTGGGCATCCATTCACCCCACGGGTCGGACCCCCTTTTTGTATGGTATCATGTATGTTTTAAATTGATACAAAGACAGGTTAGGTTACTAAATTCACCCCCGGGTCCCATTTTCGGGTTCGGGGTGTGACAGCTTAAGTGAGCAATTATAGTGGTAATCCTTATATTTGTTAGCCAAGGCGGGGACGTAAGCAATTGGCCAAACCTCGATAACATTTCTGTATATCACTCTTACTTTACTGCTTTCTGTGCTCGTGTTGTTAATTAGATTGCTTTATTTAATTACCGATACATATTACAACTGATTTACATTATTTGCACTAGATTGACCATAGGGTTGTGAAAATACTACTATTAGCAGATTGATTTAGGACTTAAATTTTAAAAGTATCAATTCACCCCCTCTTTTGAGATCACAGTAAAGCTATCAATGCACATTATTTTAGCAAATGAGTTTAATTGGTAACATTAAGACCTTTATTCTATTTTCGCCCTCAAATTTATGAGAACTTATGTTTAATTATTGTAAGGTATTTTTGAAAGATGAAATACAACAATTACGTGGCCAAATAGGAGAGTGGGGCGTCAAAACTTAGGGCTGGCACGTGGATAGTGAGATGGGGCGTAATATGAAAACATTAGGAACGTGGAAATTAAAAGGGTATTGTGCGCTGGGCTTGGCCAATAAGGAGGTAATGCTATGGGTGAAATAAAAAAGGATGCTAGGCCCAAAATAAACCCACATGCAAGTGGAAATTGATGGGCCCAAAATAAAAATACAATAGCTGGTTGTAAGGTTCCTTAGGTCATTCGGTCAGCACAAAAAACAAATTAAAAAGGGAGCAGTCGTGCGCACAAGGGAAAGCATTGGAGGGTTGTGAGGAATTTGAGTTGGACAACAACTTTGGGAGGAGATTTGGTAGGCACCATTCGGCCAAGACAAGAGCAGTCGTGCAGGAAAGCAGCTGTACGCAGCAGCGTCGTCTTCGGCAAGTCTCTCCCTCTCTTCCTTTGTTCCTTTGTTTTATATTTTCCTTTCATTTTTATTGTTATAAATGATTTTTTTATGGTTTAATTTGTTCCGAAAGTTTCTAATTGCAAACATGATGGACTAAATTTTATCTTGAGATTCAAGGAGTAACCCATGACTGTTTTGGGTTGGATTTCCTCCTATTTCTAGAGCTTTAATGTTTAATTTGTTGGGTTGTATTTCAAATTATATTTAGAAAAGATTAAAATAATATGTTCTTGTTCTTGATTAATTGTAGACATTAAGGGGCACAATTGATGCTTGAACTAGTGGCAAGATTTTGATGGTTTTCTTTCATTGTTTAGATTTGTATACAACCTATTGATTGTTTTGGATTACATTGAAATTGCAGGATGAATGTTATATTCTTTTATCCTAATCTCTCGAAATGAGAAAGCGATTGAGAGAAGAGGAAATTAAAGGAACGCCCATTACCAAATCGGAAACAGGCGAAACTTGCATCTCAAGTGTTTAATTAATTATTTTTTATAATTGCAATTCAATTTTTACGCATTCCCTTTGAATTGCGTAAATATTGGTAATTTTTTATTCTTAGACTCATCATCACCTTCAGATCCTACTTGTGCATGAACCTGATTCATTTTTATCTTTTTTTGGATTAATTTTTTGAAGACTTTAACTAACTAGTTGGGGTGACCAAAAGTTCCAGTTCAGTCGACTGAAACCACTCGGTTGACCGAAAGGCCCAACTCCATCAACCGAAATCACAACCCGTTAGCTAATTATTTGCTTTAGGAATTCCTGTCACCATAAATGACATATTTATTTCTTTTGTTATAATTGAGACCTTAATTCTTGCATATTTCCCATTGTCCCCATAAATTCAATCTTTGGACTCACCCTTTTATACTTTGACAGCTTTTGTACTTGGAATTCAATAACACTAGCTGATCAAGTTTTTGGCGCCATTTTCGGGGACAGTTGGTGTTTTATGAAGCATTATTTTGTTTGATAAAGGAGTCAAAGTATTAACACTGTGAACCTCTTCACAGATTTGGGGACATCTAATCCTCTTTTTTTTCTCTGTTTTCCTTTTCATTTCCTATTTTTAGTTATTGATTCTTTCCATATCATATGATTTTTGCTACTGTTTATGTCTATCTGGTTTCAGAATAGTTTTGGTCGTTTGGCTCGATTCCAATACATTGTGGACTATGATTCTGATATTTGCAATTTATCATTTGATTTAGCATCGATATTGTTGGATTTAGCATCTGAACATTTATCTGAAACTTGTAGCATTATGGCTAGGAATGAAAACATGCAGGGGAGGAAATTCGAATAGAACACTTAGAGAATATTTGCATCCTGTTAGGACCACCACTCCACCATGCATCATTACTGTTGGAACTGGTGTGATCCCAAGAGGGGGGGTGAATTGAGTTTTAAAAAAATTTTCACTAATTTAAACATTTATGCTGATTCACCATATATCATATCTCATTCAATATTAAGCACGTGTATGAAAAAGGATTAAGCTAATCAGTTCATGTATATATGCATATCTCATTCAAAGTAAATGTGTGCATGCAACTTAGTATAATAGTAAATAAATAGGTATACACATACTGAATTTAAAGTGCAGTAATTTAAATGAGATAGAGAGTGACACCAGATTTGTTATTGAGGTTTGGTCAAACCAGCCTACATCCCCGTCTTGGGCATACCCCCAAGGATACCACTAAATCTGCTCACTTAGCCAGTCGAAGCAAAAGCCTTTTACGTCCTCTCCTTACGGGGCGAGGAAAACCCTAACTCAATTACTAGACTTAGCCAAACTAGTCTCACTTACGGGGCTGAGACTCCCTAGTTCAATTTCGGGTTGAACCAAATCGGTCTCATTTACGGGGCTAAAACTCCCCAGTTCAATTAATGGGCTGAACCCAACCATTACAATAAAATCATTTTGTACATGAAAATGCTTCTAAAAAATACAAGCAAAGATGTACACAATAAGCTCAAATAAATGCACTCTAATATTATATGAGTTATGCTTAGTAGAGTAAGGGTGTGTAAATCTATTCAGACCCTAATAAGAAATTTTCTCCAAAAATATTTTTCAAGAACAAATCGAAGAATCTAGGGTTTTGGTTTCAAATGATTTTGCACTAAAAATACATGCATTTGAAAATCTATGTGCAAATTAAAGCAAGTAAAAGCCCAAATAAAATACTCTCTTGTAAAAATGGTTTTCAATAAAAATGAAAGAAAGTTTGGAAAGTGTAACAAAGATTGACCCCAAAAAGATTTTACAATAAAATGATTGTTTGGGAGAACTTTGATTAAGAAATAATTTGAAAGAATTTTAATGCTAATCAAAGTTACTAATCTTGGCTTATGAAGGGGTATATATAGACTCAAGGAAATTTTTGACCGTTGGGGACATGCTATGTAACGACCTGAAGAATAATGGTATTTAAATAATAAGAGGGAGGGAAATGGAAACAGAAATAGAAGGAGGCAACAAGCTTTGGACGTAATAACCCGAAAGTTTTACATAAGGCCTCGTCGATGAACACAAGGAGTTCATCGATGAGCTCATAAGTAGACCTCGTCAACAAAGCCACACCTCATCAATGAGAAAATACCGAGAGAGGTTTTGGGGAGGCAGTCTAAAATTCGTTGATGAAGAAGGAAGTTCATCAACGAAATTCCTTAAAGACTCGTCGACGAATCAGGGGCTATAAATTGCCAAAACTAGAATTTTTCAGCAGAATTTTGGCACAAAAAGGGCTCTCTCTCTCTCTCTCTAAAACGCTTCTCCCTCCTTCTCTCTTCTATCCTAGTCCCGTCTCTCGCCAGATCGAAAATTTGATGCCACCAAGATGATCCTGGCGAAGTTCTCTGCAAGTTTGCAGGAGCTGATCATGGGAGAAGTTGGTTTGGAATTCATCCCAAATCCAAGGTAAGATATTTTATTCAGCTTATGCCTTCCTCATAGTTATAAGAAATGTTGTAGGTAAGAAAATACTGATGTTTTTTTTTCTAGGGGATGTTGTTTTCAGGGTGTTGAGTGGAGAACCCTGCGGGTGTAAGGCTAGAGTTCAGTGAGAGGCTTTTCAGATTTAAGGTAAGGGAAATATGCTATGCTAGGAGTTTTAAGAATATTAACAAAGATTTCATATATATATATACCAGTTCATTATACAGTTTTTATAGACTAAGAGTTTTAATGTTTGTGTGGCCTGAGTAGATATTTACCTAATGTAGAATTTATACAGTGTTTCAGCATATCATGTTATATAGTGTATATATAGATATTCACAGATATTTCATAGACAGATTTATACAGATTTTATTCAGTTCAGTATATTATAGTATTTACAGAATGTCATGTTTTCCTAAGTGTCATAACACAATTTATACGGACAGATTATACAGTAATAGCATCAAGATGCTACAGTTACTCAGATATTACAGTATTTACAGTACATAATTATAACATTATGATTATTTTGGAAACATGATGAAAACAACAAAGATATATATATAAATGTACTTATATAGTATCAGATCCCTGTGGAAATATTACAGACAGATACAGTTTACAGAGCACGGTATCGTAGCTATATATAGATAGAGTGCAACCACATATCTCAGATAGTGTATGGATACCGTCTAACCATGCTCGGAGAGGATGCAACTCCCCAAAACGCTGGGTTGAGGGGGCCGGTTAGACAAGGTAGCAGCCAGTCTCGAGTTTAGGAGTGGATGCAGTTTGGCCAGACTGAGGTAGTGTAGAGTATAGTGACTTACCTGGAGGGCCGACCAGGTTAAGTCCCGCCTACAGGCCGCACAACCCTGTCATGAGGGGTCAAATCATGACATTCAGAGTCCTAGGGTAAGAACACAGTTATGTTATGTATATGTATACAATTTTACAGTTTTTGTCGTATGTAGTATGATATAGCAATATGAATGATAGAAAGCTCAGATGATACAAATGTTTTAAGTTGTTATACATGTGTTTTATAGATTTTCCAAATTATGCAGATTTAAATACTATTATTATAATTTTATGACTCAATTGCCACACACTAGTAATAGCATATTTCCACTTACTGATCATCGACTCGCCCCATTACTTTAACATTTTTCGGGTGAGCCAACTAGGCGAGCAGATCAGGCTCGCGGATAAAGATCACTTGGTCACCCTAGTTATAGGGTAAGTTTTTGTGTAGGGTTTTGTATTTTTGGGGTAGTTGACACTAGAGAGAGAGATGTATTATGTAGTTATGGTTGAAAATACTGAATTATGGTATTGTATTTATATATATATATATATATATATATATATGTATATGTGGTTATATGATTTATGTTTCCTGCTGCATAGGGGCACCCATTATTTTCAGATATTGGAGAAATTTGTAATTATATATCCAAAAAAATGTTGAGAATTTTGAGGATGTTACACGCTGGGTATTATTAGAAAAGTTTAATTAATTTTTAATCCTAATTACCCCAGTTAAAAAATTGCAACCCGAGAGATTTGGTCGCCCGAGCCATAGGTTTGATCTTCCGAACACTCATAAATATAAAAGGCATTTTTTGAAGTTTGGGTGCTCGAGTGCAAGTTCGGTAGCCTGAACAAAAGTCAGAAACTTTCATTCGTAGGTTCGAGTGCCTGATGCTAAATTCGGTTAACCGAACTGACCAATTCGGTCGCCCGTGCCCAATTTGAACATGCCGTTCAGTCACCCAAGTAGTTGAAAAGTACCCTAACACAGGTTCAAGTGCCCGGGGATGATACATTCAAAACGAGTTCAGGTGCCCGAACGCAAAGTCAACATGTTGACTAGTTTGGTCGCCCGAGCCGTTTTACACAGCCTGGGTTCGGTCGCTCGAACCCTCTCAATATTTTCAATTAAGTTCAATTTTAGCCTTGATTTGAATCCCCTGATATGAAAAGTGATGTTGGGGACTTTGTGCACTCAAATGTGGGAAATTAGGGTCTATCTAAGGCCAAAAGCCTGGCGTCAGTCGACCCCCTAAGGTCATTCTACGGTCATCTGAGCATTCAAAACATATCATGCAAGATGTATGCATTATTATAGATCAAATAATAAAAAATAAATGCAATACAAATTAAAATCAAGATGTCTTCTTCTCCTGCTCTTCATTTTCAATGGAATTCGCCAGGAGTGTGTGAGCTTTATGTCCCTGATGGTTTCCATTTTGCAATATCTTATGTTCGTGCTGAAATGACAACCTGTTCAAACACTAAACGCACACATAAGATACTGGTGGTTTGTCAGCATCAAAATAGAGATCGGACTCAAAAAGCCAACAATTACACCTTTGAATGCTCATAATTTCAATTTTAAACCTGGCATGACTCCGTTGTTGCCACATTTTCATGGGATGGAGTCTGACAATCCTTATTTGCATCTTAAGGAATTTGAAGAAGTATGCCCTACATTTTTGGACAAAAATTGAACTGAGGATATGATTTGTGATGACCCAAAAATTCTCTTGTATTTTTTTATTATTATTATTTTCTACATATTAAACACTGATACCATGCTAAGTATCTCGAACCCCAAGTTGGTACCAGGCTAACCTATCCACATTTCAAATAAAATGTGCAGCGGAAACTTAAACATTAATTTCAAATACAATACCAGAGTTGTAAAACCACCATATCATATATACACATGTCTTCCCAAAACAAGGATAATACTATAGTAAAAAGTAATACCAAACGTATCCATATACATATACATACTAGTGTCTCATCAGCACTATCTTCAAACCCCACTAACTAATCCTACCTAGAGCTTTCTAAGATCGGCTCCCTGGATCTCCTGAAATATTAAAAAATTATAGGAGTGAGACACCTCTCAGTAAGACGGGATAGATTATTGTCAGTGTGTGGCAACATGAGTTATGATGTAGCATAACTTATAACCTTTAAATAATTAATTAGTAAATTATGTAAATTTGTACTCATATATATACTTATATATTTAGCAACATACATGCTTTTCTTCATAAACATACTTTATCATAATAGATTCCTCTGTGTAATTAAATTGTTTAATATATTTATACATACACAAAACTTTCACTAGGACATTCACAAATCAAATAACCCCACACGATCAGGTTGTGCGGCCTATAGGCTGGACGTAGCAGTGGTTGTCCTACCATGCTAAGTCAAACATAAAGTCTATAAGTATGATTGCCCACCCATCTTGGTCCAGACCCATACTGCTCTCGGCACCACTTTACGAGCCGAACCCAAGGGGTATCCTACTCTCCGCAACACTTCACAGGTCAATCGACTATCCAATACCAACACTCTATTTAAGAAGTGTGGTTGCACTGACTGATCTGTACACCCAGCTTGGTCCGAACCAATCCTGCTCTCTACAACACTTCTCAAGCCGGACACAAGGGGTATCCTGCTCTCCGCAACACTTCTCGGATCTTGCTAGCTAGCAATGGTACTGTGCTCTAAACATACCTAGTCTATCAGAGTTCTGATATCATTTAGTACAATTTATATAACATAACTAATAATGTAATCTAATTTCATAATATAATTGTATGATAACTCATTTTCATGTTACTGGGTAAAATTTGTCATATCATAATTTTTGAATAAATTGTTATATATATACCTGATCACGACACTAAGCGACTTAACTGTCACAGCATTAGGCTGGCTGAACTGTCACAGCACTAGGCCGGCTGAAATATCACGGCACTAGGCTGGCTAAACTGTCACGACACTAGGCTAGCTGAAATATCACGACATTAGGCCGGCTGAAATATCACGGCACTAGGCCATCTAATCTGTATTATAATAATATATTGCATAATATCATATTTTTTGTATTGTCTATATCATTTTTGAAAATCATTATCAAACTGCACTTGATCTGTATATTCATAAAATGTTTGGGTCTGTATATACATACTACAAAATAATCATACTCATGCCACACGTGTGATTGTTACTCTATAGTATATTAACTGTTTGGGAAAAACATATTTTGCCAAAAAAATAATATTAAATCTGCTTCTAGGGTTTATTTAGTTCAAACAACAGATTTCTCAAAAACATACATTAATTTATAAATATGCTTCTTATATACCTAAATATCTAGAAAAATAATATATATATATATATATAATTTTTGTAATTAAATATTGCATTTTAACTGGTAAATTTTCTAAAAATTCCTGACATAATCTATCCTTTTACCTGATTCCAAAATAAATGTCTACAGGGATCCTAAAATCGTGCTTGTGGTGTACCAACAAAACCATATATCCATAAACCCTAATTTAATTAACTTAACCCCAGAATAATAGCCATTTTAACATTCATAGGCTCACATACTCCCAATGACGAATTAAACTTTAAAAACATTTTCCTTACCCTAGTTTCGGAGCGGTGCCTGGAAAGTCTAAACTACGAAGTCGCTCCGATTAAACTGGGAAGAATCGTCACCGAGATCCCAAAATCACGTTTATCAGTTGATTCAAGCTGATTTCGGGCCAAAAATCGAAGAGAGAGAGTAGAGAGGCCGCGGCGCTAGGTGTGTGTGTGTGTGTGAGAGAGAGAGAGAGAGAGAAAGAGAGAGAGAGAGAGAGAGAGATTTTTAATTTCTTTTAAAAAAATGACCTCCAATGTTATATATAGATGGCAATACCTGGACGAAACCAACGAGCAACGGTTTGGTTTTAACTAAACCCCTTTTTCACTATTTTACCCTTACCTAGCCGCGGTAACTCAAAATCGTCAACAGTTTTCTGAGCTCCACCAAAACCATTGACGGTTTGGCTTGTGCCAAACCAAATTTCCTATTTTCTTTATTATTTTTATTTTCACTATTTTCTTGGTCTCTACATTCTCCCCTCATAAAAATTTCATCATCGAAATTTGCCATTTAGCACTTATACTAACATTTGGGGAAAATCGCTGAAATTTTATTGACTACCCTCACTTATGGCAGAGGCATATCATGGTTACATTTATGGCTTTGGGTGATTACAATAACCACATCAAAACTCTCCCAAAATCACCCAAAACACAAAAATATTGCATGGAAATCTACAATTAAATACACCTGAACTACTTAACCTGCATAAAACCTACTTATTTACAACAAGTCCTTACCTGAACCATTACTTTGCTTTCTAGATAATATTAGGCCCCACTAAATAGATATGGGTACTTCTTACGCATTTCCTCCTCAAGCTCCCATAAGGCTTTCTCAACTGCATGATTTTCCTAGAGTACTTTTACTAGTGGGATTTTCTTGGTGTGTAATTCTTGCTCTTTATGATCTAAGATCTAGACTGGCACTTCTTCATACAATAGAGTATCTCCAAGCTCCAATGCCTCATAACTTGTTACATGTGATGGATTTAGGACATATTTCTTCAACATAGACACATGAAATATGTCATGGATTCTGAATAACGTTGGGGGCAACTGGACCGATTCTTTCCAGAATATCAAACGACCCAATATGCATAGGCTTAGCTTACCTTTCTTACCAAATCTCATCACATCTTTCATTGGTGCAATTTTCAAAAACGTATGATTTCCTATACCAAATTCCAACACTCGCCGGTGAGTATCTGCGTAACTTTTCAGTCAATCCTGAGCTGTTTTAATTCTTTCCTAGATAAGCTTGATGTTCTCAAAAGTCCGTTGTACAATCTCTAGCCCCAAAATCTTCTTTTCACCAATTTCATCCCAATATAATGGAGATCGACACCTCCAACCATACAAAGTCTCATGCGGGGTCATCCCAATACTGGCCTAATAGCTGTTGTTATAAGCAAACTCCACCAGTGGCAGATACTGAATCCAGCTGCCTTCAAAATCTAACACACAAGCCCATGGCATATCTTCTAGTATTTGTGTAGTCCTCTTTGTCTGTCCATCGGTGTGAGGATGAAATGTTGTAATGAATGTTAACTGAGACCCCAAGGCTCCTTGTAAACTCTTCTAGAATTGAAAGATGAAACGTGGGTCCCAGTCATAAGTGATGGACACTGGCATGCCATACAGTCTGACAATCCCCTATATATGCAGCTCTGTCAATCTACCCATGGAGTAGTTGACATTAATGGGAAGAAAATGGGCAGTCCCTGTGACGAAATACATAGAAATATGCTCCCACTTCCATTTGGGGATTTGAAGTGGTTGCAACGGTCCCGCTAGTCTCTCATGCTCAACTTTCACCTGCTAGCATGTTAAACATTGCTCTACATACTGGGCAACTTCTCTCATCATATTGCTCCACCAGAAGAATACCTGCAAATCCCTGTACACTTTCGTGCTTCCTGAATGTATTGTATATAGCGAACAATGTGCCTCTTCCAAAATAACCCTATTGTGTTTGTTTAGGTGCGTGTTGCATGCATACTAGGATTTTGTGTGCGCATGGGTGTGTACGAGTGTACATGAGCATGTGTTGCATGCATGGATTGTTTGGAGTGTGTGCTACTGTGTATGCATGCTACGTAATGAGTGTGTGTGTAAATTAGTGGTGCGTGATGTCACGACGTCCCGGAAGCGCGTGTGCCCCGGGTGGCGAAATAAAAATCGATTTTAATTTTTAAGGAAAAATCATGGAATGTCGGAGTCGCCACTAACCTTTTAGTGTGGTTAGAACACATGATTACTACCCCATTAGGGGTAGAATGGGTCTATGTTACCAGAGTTAGGCTCGGGAATTCGGTTACACGAGGGGACAAGCACCCCCTACGCTCCCGTTCTTACGAACGGTACCTAATTAATTTGAAATTATCCCTAAGTTAATCTAATAAGTTTTTAAATTACTCCCTTTTATGAATTTATAAATATAAATAAATAAATAAATAAATAAATAAATATAATATATATATATATATATATATATATACATATATTCCCTCAGAGCTTAAAGTACGTGATGCCCGAAGGCTCATATACCCGCAATAAAATCATAGGGATTAAAAATCAATAAAATATCTCAGAAAATACGCTCCCAAATTTTGAAATTGTATATAAAATTTTTATAGGAAAATACTAGTATGGGAGGTTTTACTATATATTGATAAGATAATAAGTTAAAATATTAAATTATCACAATGCATATAAAAATAGTAATGATAATAAGCATATCTGTTAAAATATTACAACTTTCAAAATAGGCAATAAAATATCATATGTATATATATATTAAAACACTCAAGATACTATACAAGGTAATACCATCTTTATAAAAAAAATGCCTTAATAAGTGAAGCTAAATAATAATTATACCATAATATTATATACAATATCATACTAAATATAATAGCAAAATATATACCAAAACACTAAACTTACCATAATGATTGATACCTTTATATGTAAACATGATAAAATATTAGAATACAAATACTAAATATCAGAAAATATTAATATGAGTATATATAACACATATAATAAAGAAAACCCTAAATAATTAAAATTGAACATACATCAACGATTAAAACCCTAAATAACCCTAAACATATGGATTAAGTAAATAATTACAATAACTATTCTAGCTACATATTAAACATGCAATAATAATATTAACAATCCAACGAATAAAATGAAATTAAACTTTAAATATCTAGACAAATTCCAACTATAAAAATTCTGCAACAAAGACAATTAACTTATATAAATAATATAACCAAAATTTACCATGAATACTAAATATTAAACTAACTATAAAAATGAAAACCTACATACCTGCATATACAAGGGAAAAAACCAGATATTAGATGTTAGAACAAATAAAAAAAAAATCAACAAAGAAATAGAAGAAAAAAAAAAAAAAAAAGGCACGTGAATGTGTGTGTGTTTCTGTGTTTGGGTGTTGCAGTGTGTGCTCTGTGTGTGTGTTTTTGTGTGTGTTGTGTGTGAGTGTTGCAGTGTCTGCTGTGTGTGTGTGTTTTTGTGTGTGCTGTGTGTGCTGTGTGTGTGTGTGTTTTTGTGTGTGCTGTGTGTGTGTATTTTGTGTGTGCAGTGTGTGCTGTGTGTGCTGTGTGTGTGTGTTTTTTTGTGTGCTATGTGTGTGTATTTTGTGTGTGCAGTGTGTGCTGTGTGTGTGTTTTTGTGTGTGCTGTGTGTGTGTATTTTGTGTGTGCAGTGGGTGCTGTGTGTGCTGTGTGTGTGTGTTTTTGTGTGTGCTGTGTGTGTGTATTTTGTGTGTGCTGTGTGTGTGTATTTTGTGCGTGTGCAGTGTGTGTGTGTATATACAGCAGAGGGGCAGGGAGCTTACCAGGACAGTGACGAAGGCGGCGGCCGGAGCTGGACTGATGAAGGCTGGTGGTGCTGCTAGAGTGGTCGCCGGAGAGAGTTGCAGAGGCTGCAGGGTAGTGCTCGGGTCTGGACACGATTCTGTGAGGGAGTGACGACGGCGGTGGCTGGCTGGGTTGCTGTCTGTCGGGTGTGCTGCTCTGCTGGGGCTGTACCGCCGGGAGGCCGGAAGAGATGGGCAGCGACGGCGAGTGGGGGTCAACGGCAACGGTGTCAACGGAGGGGACTGAATCCAGATGGTCGGAGCAAGGAGGAGTGTTTGGCAATGGTGCTGCGGTGTAGGTGGCTAGGAGATGGAGAGATGATGGAAGAACTAGAAACAGGGAGGCTGTGCGTGAGGTTGTATCTCTGGGAAGAAGAAGAAGAAGAAGAAGGAGAACAGAAAAAATATTTTTTTTTTTTTTGGTTTCCCTGTGCGCTGCTCGTGTGTGCGCCCCCTCCTCTTGGCTCCGTGCCTCGTTGCCCTTATATAAAAAAAAATTGAAAACCCTAAAACAAAACTTCCCTTTTTCAAATTTATTTTTCTTTTTCTTTTTTTTATGCTTTTATTCTTATGGTATTAATGAAAATGGAAATAGTAATAATAATAATTATTATAGTAATAATATAAGGATAATAAGGTAATAATAATAATAATAATAATAATACTAATAGTAAATAATAATAAATAATTATAGTAAAAAATAAAAATGAAGATACTATCGATAAAATAATAATAATAATAATATTAATAAAAATAAAGTAATAATACTAATATTAAAAGTAATAAATAATAATAATAACATCACCAAAAATAATAAAAATAATAATAGCCAAAATAAGATACTAATGCTAATAATAATAATAATAAAATAATAATAATAATAATAATATATCAAAAAAATAAAATAAATTAAAAATAAAAATAATTATAGTAAAGTAAAAATAAAACTAAAAATAAATAAAAGTATCGTAATAATAATAAAAATGAAAAATAATAATAATAATGATAATAAAAATACTAGAAAAATAATAGTAAAGTACTAATAATATAGGAAAATAATAATAATAATAATAATAATAATAATGAAAATAATAAGAGAGGACCCCGTGTTCTATTTGGTTAGGGCAAAAATAGGGTGTCTACACTTGAAATGGTGTAATGATCCGAAGAATAATGGTATTTAAATAATAAAAGAAAGGGAAATGGAAACTGAAAACAAAAGGAGGCAGTCGACTTCGTCGACGAAGGCTTCGCGTTCGTCGACGACGTTGCATTTTGGAAAGGATAAATCCCGAGGAATTTTTCAACTGCTCGTTAACGAATACAGGGGACTCGTCGATGAGGGTATAACAGGAGCTCATCGACGAGGGTTGGAGTTCGTCAACGAACTTTCTAGAGGACTCGTCAACGAGGTGACGTGGCTCGTCGACGAGGAAATATCGAGGAGATGACTTTGGGGTTTCTGAATTTTGTCGACGAAGGGGAGAGTTCGGCAACAAATTTTCTATTGACCTCGTCGATGAGGTGACGTGGCTCGTCAATGAAGGCCACAGTTTAAATAAGCCTAAAATTCATTTCTGGCCGAAATTTCCTGCGCAGAACGTCTCTCTCTCTTGTCCTTCGATTCCTCCTCCTTCTCTCTTCGATTTCGGGCCAGATTTCCGTTGGTTCGAGAATCTGAAGCCATCACAACGCTCTTGGAAAAGTTCTCTGCAAATCTGCCGGAACAGATCGTCAATGGGACTGAGGTGGAAATCATCCCAAATCTAAGGTAAAGCTTTCTACTCAATATTTGGATTTTTGGCAGTTATAGAAAGTGTTATACGCTTGAAAATATTGAACTTTAGTTCTAGGAATTTTCGTTTTCAAGGTGTTGAATGAGGAACCCTGCGGGTACGGGACATATTTTCTTAGAGGCTTTTCAGGAAACAGGTAAAAGGATAAACTAAGCTAGTTCTTTTTAAGAAAATGTATGTATATATAGCATTTGATTTCAGGAAAGTAAATATGTTCATATATATGATTTATATTTAAGAAAACACTGTTGAAAATTATGGTATGTTGAATATGTGAAAAACTTGTTAGTGTGGCATGAGTAAAAATTGTTGTGAAATACTGTTTTCTAGGAATGTGTTAATGATACGGATTTTTATAATGGATAATCGGCATATGGGCCGAGATTTTTATATGTTTTGCCGGTGTACGGGCCGTACTATGTGTATGATTTGCCAGCGTATAGGCTGAGCTATGGATATATTTTGCTGGCGTATGGGCCGTGCTATGGATGTGATTTTCCAGCGTACGGGTTAAGCTATGTATATGGTTACCAGTGTACGAGCCGAGTTATGGTAAAATGTGAAATACTGGCGTACGGGCCAATGATTTTCATGATATACATACATATATATATATGTGCAAATGATATGATTGATTTAATAATTAATGATATGAAATATCCATGTATCACAGTTTTGATATATGTTATATGGTATCAGAACCTGGTTGGCTTGGTCTAGGCTAGCACTTGTACGATACCGTTACTATATGTCCATGGTCGTCATGATCATGATATTTGTGTTAATGCTGCTGTACAGAGTGGTGTGAGATTGGATGGTCGATGTGGTTTTTAAGAAGTGTGTGAGCGCCCTTGGTGTACAGACCAAGTCTGGCAGACCTATCAAACTTACAGACTGTACTTTTGACTTGGCAATGGTCGGCCAACCATTGTCAGGTCCCGCCTTCGGGCCACACAACCCAATCATGTGGGGGTAATACATGAAAACAACCAGCTAACCTACCATGAATATTTTTGTATTATTATTATATGAAATGAAATATGTTTATGAAAATGTAGTATGTTCTGCCATGTTTTGATGATATATATGTTTTCCCTGATTTGACAAAACAGTCACTGAATATGTTCTGTATGGTATATGTATAACACGGAATACTCATGTTGTCACACACTGGTATTAGTTTATTTTCCTTACTGAGAGATGTCTTACCCCCTAAATTTTATAAACGTTTCAGGAGCCCCTGATAGGAGAGCGGGTAAAGCCCCGCTGATCTAGTACGGTAGATCTGTCCTTCCAGAAGGGTAAGTGTTATGATAGGTTCAGATGTATTTTATGGAAATGGCCCTAAGACATCTTTTTGGGTTGAGTGTTGTGTATATATATATATATATATCGAGATTGTAGTAACTCTGGTATTGTGATGTATGGTATAATGAGATGTATGTGATTGTATGTTTCCTGCTACTTAGGCTTCCGTTATGTGTTCTGATATATCCCTGGTACTCACGGGTTCAGGTGGATTATGATTTGCTGAATTGGCATTTGTGATATTAATTTTATTATATTAAAAATAAAAAATGTGAAAATTAAGCAGGTCGTCACAAATGGTGTGTGTGCAAGTGTGTGTGTTTGTAAATTAATGGGGCATGAATCAGTGTGTGTGCAGGTGTGTGTGTGTGTGTGTGCGCACGCGCGCGCGCATGTGTGTGTAAATTAGTGGAGCGTGAATCAGTGTGTGTAGGTGTGTGTATGTGTGTGTGTGTGTGAAAACTGTGAGTGAAGGGTTTCAGTGACTGTAAGTTGGCACGTGAAAACAGTGTGTGCGTATGGGTTTGAGCTACTGGGTGTGAGTGTTGTGTGTGTAGTTTAGTGGAACATCCCCTTGAGTCATCAAGTTCACCACGTAAGATGCAGTGCCTCCAAGGTGATAGGCAAGCAATATTAAACCCACAGAAAGAGATGGAGACAGTCCCAAGGATTTGCTAATAATCATTCTAGCAGCAGGCATACTTGTATATTGAGCAATGCATCCAAACAGGATTGATAGAGACCTTTGCGTTAGCAAATTTAAGAAATCCCCGAGCTACAATGTGAGACCCAGGGCCAGCATGGTGAACCCCAAAACCAAACCATATGAAGCTAGACCTCTCCTCACAAACCAAGAAAAGGTAAATGGTCTCAAGCAAGCAACAACCGCTCCAACAATGACACAAACAGGGTACATGCTAGCTGCAGTGTCCAACATGATTTCCCATCTGGGTTTTGCACAGACAACAGCTCGGAAGCGCTCAGAATTTCAATGGACAAATCTGATAATGCGCAGGGTTAAGAGCCTTGGTAGTCTAAAAATCGAGGGTTTTATGGGTGTAAGAAGCGGTATTCTTGGTTGGGATTATGGGAGTGAAGTTAGAGAACTGAAGCAAAAGGTGAGAGACATGGTAGGCTACTTCAGAGACGGGCAGTGTCCGCTGGCGGACATTTGTGACTGAGAGAGAGAGAGAGAGAGAGAGAGAGAGAGAGAGAGATATACCTTCTGTGCGTAGAAGACACCAGTGTTGCAGGTGGCCAAAGGTTCATAGAGCTGCGTGAGGATTTGCGAAGCTGCTGCTGCTGCTGGTGTTAGATGATGCCGGTGCAAGGGAGAAGCCGTGAAGGTAGCCGAATGCTGGTGAAACCTACTGCGTTACCGCCGAGATGTCTTGGCTTGTGTTGGTGGTGATGCGTATGGCGGTGACAGTGAGAATGGGATCTAGATGGTTGTGTCAAAGGTTGTAGCTTACGTCTGTGAGCCTCGAATGCGAGAATGCCAGAGAGAGACCATGCCGGAGCTAGTGGGGAATCGTGGGGACGATGAGGTGTGCTTATGGAGTTGACAGAGAACCAGTCGGGAATGACAGTGTGGTGATGGTGGGGAGTTGGGTCTGCTGCGAGTGGGGCTGAGCTCGGGTTTGGAGACGGTGCGGGTGGAGATGGTGATTTGCAACCGTGACAGAGCAGGAGGGTGGTGGTTCTGTGAGAGAGATCGTGAGAGTGAGTGGTAAGATTGTCGTCTACTGCGCGCGAGAAGGAATGGCTGACGATGATGGAGAGTGAGAGGGTTGGCATGAGAGTTGTCGGGGCTGCGAGGTTCAGAGACGGTGCGGTAGATGAGACCAGAGACAAGTGAGCGACGGTTGAGGATGAACTCGGCAGCAAAAACAAGGGAAACTTATCTAGAGGCTGGGAACGAGGACCGTAGAGAAAGAGAGAGTGTGTGGGAGATGGTGATGACCGAGAGAGTGAGCTTTTGAGATGGAGAGCATGAACCGTGGAAGAAAAATGGAGGGAATGGAAAGGGAAAAATGGAGACCGGGAGTGAGCGAGAGACAAGGGGGAGAGTGAAAGAGAGTGAACAGTGCTTGATAAGAGGGCTGCCCCGGTCCTCCCCCCATTTTTCTGTGCGAGTGGGTGCATTTATAGGGAGTCTGCAATAGAGATTTTTGGCACGAAAATGCCCTCGGAAAAGCCAGGAAATCCTAACAGAAAATATTCTGCGCGTGTGAGCTTTATTCCCTCAATCTCATTGGCTGGTTTTCCTTTTTATTTATGCGTAGGTGAGCTTGGGGGATGCCATTAGTTATGGCAGCTGGCAAAAGGGAATTGGGGGGCCAATGATTTGTTTCTTTTTGTATTTTATTTATATTGTCCAGCTTTATACCCCAAAAGGAGAGATTCGGTTTTAAGAAGGCTTGATTCCCGGCAATGGGAGGACCCGAACCCAACTCACTTAAAATATCAAAACTTAATTTCAGTGAGACTCGATTAAAATTCACCGAGGCTCAATTAAAAATATCAAGACTTAAATAGAAGTACCGGGATTCGACTAAAAATATTGAGACTCAAATTAACATATTGGGTCTCAAATTAAAACTACCGGGACTTGATTTAAAAATACTTGGTTTTTCAAACAAGATCCTCCAATTTCCAGAATTCGAGGTCAACTTTTATTATACCGGGTTTTCTTGAAAATGGTCTGGTTAAAATTGTGGTGTCGACACAGATGTGTGTTTTTTTTTTTTTTAATTTAAGTTTACAATATTTAGCCCCAAAAATACCTATTGACCTTGTATACAGTATTTAGTCCTAAGATCGAATTCACGAGGACAATGAGAAATATGCAAGCATTAATATCACAATTATAACACAAAAGATCAAATTATCATTTATGGTGACATGAATTTCTAAAACAAATAATTAGCTAATGGGTTGTGATTTTGATCGACCGAACAGGAACTTTCAGTCGCCCGAACAAGTTAGTTAAAGGGTTAAAATAATTAATCTAAAAAAAGATTAAAAAAAATTTGAATGAGATTCATTCACAAGCAGGACCTAAAGGTGATGATGAGTCTAAGAATCTAAAATTACCAATAACTAAGCAATTCAAAGGGAATGCGTAAAAACTAAATTGATATTATAAAAGACAATTAATTAAACACTAGAGATTCAAGTTTCGCCCGTTTTCGATTTGGTAATGAATGTTCCTCTAATTTCCTCTTTTCTCAATCACTTTGTCATTCCAAGAGATTATGATAGGATAATGTAACATTCAGCTCGCAATTTCAATATAATTCAAAACACTCTACCGGTTGCAAACAAATCTAAACAACGAAAGAAAACTATCAAAATCTTACGACTAGTTCAAGCATTCAATCGTGCCTTAATGTCTACAATTAATCAAGAATAAGAATATAGAATTTTAATCTTTTCTAAATATGATTTGAAATACAACCCAGCAAGTTAAACATTAAAGCTCCAGGAAAAGGATGAAATTCAGCCCAAAACGATCATGGGTTATTCCTTGAATCTCGAGATAAAATTTAGCTTATTATGTTTGTAATCTGAAATTTCCGGAACAAATTAAACAATAAACAAATCATTTATAACAACAAAAATGGAATGAAAATCGCCCCCTACGTTATCTCCTCCCAAAGTTGCTAGCCCACTCAAATGCCCACAGCCCTCCAATGCTCTCCTTTGTGTGCATGACTACTTTTTTAATTTGTTTGCTGCGTAGACTGAATGACCTAAGGAATTTCACGGCCAGCTGCTGTATATTTATTTTGGGCCTATCGATTTCCACTTACAGTGGGTTTATGTTGGGCCTAGCATCCTTTTTTATTTCACCCACAACACTGCCTCCTTATTAGCCAAGCCCGGCGCACGACACCCTTTTAATTTCCACGTTCCTCATTTTTTCATACTATGCTTCAGCTCATTGTCCACGTGCCAGCCCTGTGCTATGACGCCCCATACTCCTGTTTGGTAACGCAATTGTTGTATTTCATCTTTCAAAAATACCTTACAATAATAAAACATAAGTGCTCGTAAATTTAAGGGCGAAAATGGAGTAAAGGTCCTAATGTTGTCAAATAAACTCCACTGCTAAAAATAATGTGCATAACTAGGCTTTTAATTCAAACTACAATAACAAATAAACACAATTAAACACCTAATTATGTAATTTTGACACTTATTCGGATCCCCAACTAGCGTTTTGTTAGTTTCTAACAAATAAAGTAAATGAACTCATACAAAGGGAAGCATCAACTACAATTCTACTATATTCAAAAATCACATGCTATGAAATAAACTTGTTGAGTTTAAGAACACTGGAAATAGATTTATCTGAATTTTAGTATCAATCGAGAGATTTAAACGCCATTTAGTTAATCAACTAAGGTAATTGACTGTAGAAAAGTTCGTGTGCATGGGGATAAGGTTAGAATTCCAAAATTGACTACCAAGAGGCATTAACAGTTTCAATCTCTAGTCACTGTCTTTGTCAACATGTCTGCTAGGTTTTGGCTGCCAAGGATCTTCTCAACTGCTAAAATCCCTTCGTTTAGAAAAGATCTGATGAAGTGATAGCAGAGTCCAATGTGCTTGGTTTTTGAATGGAATGTTGAATTCTTCGTCAAGTGTATAGCGCTCTGACTATCACCATACAAAACACTTTTCACCTGCTTGAAACCCAACTCTATTAACAGACCTTGTAACCAAATTATCTCTTTGCTAGCTTCTTTCGTGACTACATACTCTGCCTCTATAGTGGATAGATGATGCAAATCATAGCACAACTTCACAAGAACTAATTCAAGTCCCAATTGGGTTGGTTATGAGAGCACGAGTAAGGAAGTTTAAAGTTGTACTCAACGTATTGATTCAAGAGGCATGGACTCAAGCAAATTCGTAGAGGCCCATTGAGCATGACCCACGTGACCAACAAAGAATCATCAACATGATTCAAGTTCTAGAAGAATTTGGCCAAGGCTAAGCTTTAATTGGCATGTTTAAGAATACTCCTTTTTGGGTCTGATTGTAAGGCTTGCATGCCATTTACTTTCCCCTTTTATTTGTTTTGACTTTTGTAGGCTTGTATGGCTAATAAACATAGCCATTTAAAGCTTCCCACTTTCCTTTTTCTATTTTAGGCATGTGATCGGCCAATTAAAGGGTTGATTGTCTTTTTTATTTTAGGCAAGTAAAAGTTATTTCTTTACCAGATTTTAGCCCTAATTAGGATAACTATTTTAGGAATTTTTTGTGTAATAGCCAGTCTTTAAATAGGCGTCTAAGCAATGAAAGGGGGTAGATCATTATTCAGTAAATTGTGAGAGTATTTTCTTTGCGGTTCTTTGAAGAACTATACAAACTTATCGGGATTTCCCGTGGCATTCACCAACGACTTACCAAACGATTTTTCCACCACTGTTTGAGGCATTTTCCTTATACCAAGGTTTTTGTTTCGCAATAAACAATGGATTGAGGTCATATATACCAAGGTTCTTATTTGTCATAAACAACGGGTCGAGGTCTATCATTCAATTCTAAACGTAAATCTTGGGTTCCTTTTCATTGTCGAATCTCGTTATTTTGACGAATTCACATCATTTGGTATTAGAACACAAGTTCTAGTTCATGTGTGCCTATCTCTTAAAAAAAAAACCTTTCTTTTATTTCTTTATTCTGTGTTCTTATAGTTTCCAAATTTGGTTCACATGCCCTAGTTTCGCTGAATTTCCTTTACCCCATTCCTCTCGTATTTTGTTTATTTTGAAATCTTATTTTATTATTATCAAAAGCCAATTGTTGATCATAAAAATTTTAAAAAAAAAGAGAAGGAAAAAAAACAAAGAAGGATAAAAAAAAAAAAATTTGTTTGTTTTTATTCATTTTGGGTTCCAATAAGCCCAAAAATCACCTCATTCCAAAATCAAATACTTTTTTCGTGGAAGTTTCGTTATTTTGTGCTTTCGAGAATTTAATCAGTCGTGTTCCTTGTATTCTTGCTTTTAAAACTTGAAATTCCTTATGAGTTTTTGGTGAATTGTTGCTGGAAATTTTGAAGTATTGTTTAGTTTCAAAAGAACTGTAAGAGAATTATCGAGTGGAAATAGGCAAGACTGGTGAGAACATTAGAGGGTTAAAAGCCACGTTTCTTTTTTTTTTTAGTGAAACAAAAGTGTAGAGTGATTCACATTCTTGAGTGTAAATACATAAGGGAGAGAATTGTGAGGTCCTTTTCTTTCTAACTTTGCTCTGTAACAATCATGTCTCACAACAGTGCTAAGAGCGTTGCCGAAAATGCTACGGAACTGGCTGATCCGAAAGTATTTATGGAGACCATGATGAGTGAGATGAGGTGTGTGATGAAGTTGGAACTGGAGCAGGTTCACGAACGGATAGATCAGATGGAGAGTACATGTGAGAAGCAGCCACAAAACGCCCCTAATGTGCATAGAAGGGAAAGAGTTCAACCAAGGGAAGTGAGGGTTGAAGATGAAGAGCCTTACGAGGCTAGTTTTAATGAAGAAGATGATCGCGATTTTGTTGTTAGTAATAGGAGACATGGAGCGTAGTTTAGAGAAGCTAGGAATAAGGAAGATAACAACTTGGGTAGTATTAAGATGAAGATTTCGTCATTTCAAGGTAGATCCATCCCTGAAGCATACCTTGAGTGGGAGAAGAAGATGAATTTTGTATTTGACTACCACAACTATTCCGAAACAAAGAAGGTAAAATTAGCTGTGATTGAATTTTCTGACTATGCTATTACTTGGTGGGATCAGCTTGTTATAAACAGAAGGTGGAATAGAGAACTTGACCTTGGTTTGCCTAGTTCTGTTGTATCTCTTTTGCAAGAGTATGAGGATGTCTTTCCCAAGGAAACACCACATAGGTTACCTCCAATCCAAGGAATTGAACATCAAACTGATTTTGTTCCCTGTGCGACAATTCCAAACCGACCAGCCTATAGGAGCAATCCTGAGGAGACAAAGGAGCTTCAACGGTAGGTAAGTGAGTTGTTGGAAAAAGGGCACGTGAGGGAGAGCATGAGTTCATGCGCCGTTCCCATTTTTCTTGTACTTAAGAAGGATGGGACGTGGAAAATGTGCATTGATTGTCGGGCCATCAACAACATAATGGTAAAGTATCGTCATCCTATTCCTCACTTAGATGATATGTTAGACGAACTGCATGGTTCTTGTGTATTTTCTAAGATTGATTTAAATAGTGGTTATCATCACATTAGAATAAAAGGAGATGAATGGAAACTGCCTTTAAAAAAAAAAAAGTATGGTTTATACGAATGGTTAGTCATGCCTTTTGGATTGACTAATGCTCCGAGCACCTTTATGAGATTTATGAATCATGTTTTGCATGCATTTATAGGTAGATTTGTTGTTGTCTACTTTGATGATATACTCATTTATAGCAAAAACGTGGATGATCATGTAGTACATTTGGAATCTGTTTTAGATGTGCTTAGGAAAGAAAAGTTGTTTGTTAATCTGAAGAAGTTTATTTTTTACACCGATAAGTTTGTATTTCTGGGATTTGTTGTTAGTGCACAAGGTATACAGGTTGATGAAGAGAAGGTACGTGCAATCCAAGAGTGGCCGAGTCCCTTAAGCGTAGGTAATGTTCGTAGTTTTCATGGACTTGCTAGTTTTACCAGCGGTTCATGAAGGACTTTAGTAGCATAGCCGCACCACTTACCAAAGTGATCAAGAAGAACGTTGGATTTAGATGGGGAGAAGAACAAGAGAAGGCATTCCAATTAATCAAAGAGAAGCTGACCAACACCCCCTTATTGTCTTTACCTAAATTTTTGAAAACGTTTGAGATTGAATGTGATGCTTCAGGTATTGGCATAGGCGTAGTTCTTATACAGGAAGGACAGCCAATTGCTTACTTCAGCGAGAAACTAAGCGGGGCAGCCTTAAACTACCCAACTTATGATAAGGAGTTGTATGCATTGGTTTGAGCTTTAGAGACGTGGCAACACTACCTATGGCCTAAGGAATCTCACAAGTCCTCGAAACACTTGAAAGGCGAACACAAGCTAAACAAAAGGCATGCGCGTTGGGTCGAGTTCATTGAGATGTTTCCATACGTCATCCGATATAAGCAAGGTAAGGATAATGTGGTCGCCGATGCACTTTCTTGTAGGTATGCATTACTCTCCAGACTTGATGCAAAATTGCTTGGCTTTGAGCACATTAAAAACTTATATGCTGATGACGACGAATTTTGTGAGGCATACCGGGCTTATGAGAAAACCACTTGTGGTAAGTTCTTTAGGCTTGATGAATTCCTGTTTCGAGAGAATAAGTTATGCGTACCTAATTGTTCCTTGAGGGAGTTATTAGTGCAGGAATCTCATGGTGGGGAATTAATGGGACATTTTGGAGTTGCAAAGACTTTAGCTGTTTTGTAGGAACACTTCTATTGGCCTCACATGAAAAGAGATGTTGAGAGAATTTATGGTAGATGTGTCACATGTAGGCAAGCTAAATCTAGAGTGAGGTCCAACGGTTTGTATACTCCTTTACCAATTCCTAGTGAGCCTTGGATTGATATTTCAATGGACTTTGTGTTAGGATTGCCTAGGACTAAAAGTGGGAGAGATTCAATTTTTGTGGTTGTGGATAGATTTTCTAAGATGACATACTTTATTCCATGTCACAAAATGGATGATGCCTTGCACGTTTCTGATTTGTTCTTTAGAGAGATTGTGAGATTACATGGTATGCTTAGAACAGTTGTTTCAGATAGAGATGCTAAGTTCTTGAGCTATTTAGTAAATAGGTGTCTAAGCAATGAAAGGATGTAGATCATTATTTAGTAATTGCGAGAGTATTTTCTCTACGATCCTTTGGAGAACTATACGAACTTATCAGGATTTCCCCTAGCGTTCACCAACGACTTATCAAATGGTTTTTCCACCACCGTTTGTGACCTCTTCCTTATACCAAGATTCTTGTTTCACAATAGACAACGGGTTGAGGTTATATATACCAAGGTTCTTGTTTGTTGTAAACAACGGGTCGAGGTCTATCATTCAATTCTAAACGTAGAACGATCTTGGGTTCCTTTTCGTTGTCAGATCTCATTATTTTGGCAGATTCGCATCAATAGAGCAATGATTTTCTGTATATGTGATACCCAACTAATGGCAGTAACACCTACTATGAATACATATCCAGTAGTGCTTCTTTTGTGATCTATCTCGCCAGCAAAGTCTGCATCTACGTATCCCTACAATGTTAGATCACTTTTGCCAAAGCATAAACATTTGTTAATTGTACCTCGTAGATATCAAAATATCCATTTTCCGCTTCCCAATGAATTTTTCCTGGATTCGACATGAATCTGCTGATGGTTCCTGCTGCATGACTAAGATCTGGTCTCGTGCAAACCATGGCATACATTAAGCTTCCTACAGCTGAAGCATATGACATTTTTTCCATTTATTTCTTCTCTTCCTCTGACTCTGGAGACTGAGTCTTTGATAACTTGAAATGACCGACTAATGGTGTGCTAACGGCCTTAGCATCACTCATGTTGAACCTTTTAAGAATCTGCCTGATGTACTCGGCCTGAGATAACTGCAAGGTTTCCTCCTTTCTGTCTGTAGTGATTCTCATCCCAAACATCTGCTTTGCTGGACCTAAGTCTTTCATTTAAAATTCAGTGTACAACTGCCTTTTTAATTTTCTGATCTCATCCATGTCTGATCCTACAACTAGCATATCATCAACATAAAGCAAAAGAATTATGTAACCTGATTTATACCTCTTAAAATAGCAATAATGATAGGCGTTGCATTTGCGGTAGTCATTCTTTTGCATGAAGCCATCAAATTTCTTATACCACTGCCTTGGAGCCTGTTTCAAACCATACAAACTCTTATTCAACCTGCAAACAAGTTTTTATTTGCCTTTCTCTACAAAACCTTCTAGTTGGTGCATGTATATGTCCTCCTCTAGGTCACCTTGAAGGAAAGCAGTTTTTACATCTAGCTGCTCGAGGTGTAAATTCTCTACTGCAACAATGCTCAAAATTGTCCGAATGGTTGTGTGTTTCACAATCGGTGAAAAGATTTCTGAGTAGTCAATACCTTCTATTTGTTGGAAACCTTTGACCATGAGTCTTGCTTTGTATCTTCTCGAACCATCATGCACTTCTTTTATACGATACACCCATATGTTTTGAAGAGCTTCTTTTCCCTTGGGTAACCTAACTAGTTCTCAAGTCCTGTTGTCGGTAAGGGATTTCATCTCATTTTTCATGGCAAGTTCCCACTTGCTAACCTCAACCACCTAACATGTTTCATCACAACACTCTGGTTCACCTGCATCAGTTAGTAACAAGTAATCCAAATATCTCATATTCAGTATATGCGGTAGGCAAGACCTCCTCGGTGTCGGAGTAGAAGTCGGACTTGGAGCCTTTGGTGCTTCAGAGCACTCCTCTATGATAGATTCCCCTATCTGGGAATTATCAATAGTTTGTTGTGTCACTTTACTGTTAGTGAAATCATCCAACTCTACAGTATCAGGGTTATTTAGTGCGGGATTACTTGATGATGTCGTGTCTTTGTACATAAACTTTTAATTGAAAACAACATCTTGACTTCTAATTATTTTCTTGTTTTGATCATCCCAGATGTGGTAATCAAACTCATCTTCACCATATCCAAGAAGTGTGCATTTTTGAGATTTTGGATCAAGCTTGCCCCTAACCTGATCACTAATATGTACATAAGCAACGCAACCGAAAACTTTTAAATATGAAAGTTTTACCTCCTTTTTGCTCCATACCTCCTCTGTTAACTGGAACTACAAAGGTACTGATGGACTTTGGTTTATTAGATAAGCAGTTGTGTTGATTGCTTCTACCTAAAACTGCTTTGGTAAACCTACTTGTATTTGCATACTTCTAACTCTCTCAGTCAAGGTCCTGTTCATTCTTTCTGCTACGTCATTGTGTTGGGGTGTACCTGGCACGGTTCTTTCAAGTATGATCCCATGGTTGTAGCAAAACCTTTTGAATCTCTATCTTCATATTCACAACCATTGTCTGATCTCAGCCTTTTGATTTCTAAGCCAGTTTCATGTTCCACCATAGCCTTCCATTTCCTAAAAACATCATACACTTCATATTTATGTCTTAAGAAACAAACCCATACCTTCTTGGAATGGTCGTCAATAAAGGTGACGAAATAGGATTTCCCGCCAATGGATGAAATCTGGGCTTGGTCCCCAAACATCGATGTGTACCAGCTCTAATTTTTCTTTCTTTGGAGTTCTGTCGAATGTCTAAAAGCTGACTCTTTTCTATTTACCGAGGATGCAGCTCTCACATTGGTCAATATTAACTGACTGGAGACCTGATATTTTTTCCTTTGAGTTTATGATTTTTCAAACCTTTCTCACTCATGTGAGTGAGTCTCTGGTGTCATAAGTTTAAATATTCATTCCTTGCAACAACTGAAATTGACATGCAAGCATTTGTGGTCACATAAAGAGTACTAGTTTTAATACTGCGCAAGCATGTCATTGTGTCTTTGGAAATTTTCCAACTATCGCCACAAAAGGTTGTAGTGTAACCTTCACTCTCAAGCTATCTAACAGATATTAATTTTTTCTTAAGATTAGGGATATATCTGACATCAGTTAAACTCCAAGTGGTACCTATCAAATTTATTTTTGCTTCTCCTTTTCCTACAATTTCACAAGGTTTGTCATCACCAAGATAAACATTGTCAAGATTTCCAAGTACATACCTGTTAAACATTTCTTTATTTCCTGTTGCGTGGAACGAGACTCCAAAGTCTAATACCTAAGACTCTCCCTTCCTTTCCAAATAGCATAACAGTGCATCTCCTTTTCCTGGAGAAGAAGCGACATTTGCTTCGGTCTTACTTTCTAGCTCCTTCTTCTAAGATCGACATTGATTTTTGTAGTGGTCAATCTTACCACAATTCCAACACTCGATCTGCTTTTTGTTCTGAGTGTTGTTGGAATTTCCTAGAGCTCTTGATTTGGACCGTCTACTTCTTGATCTTCCACGGTTTTGATTTTTGTTTTGATTTCTACCCCTGGTCTGTTTCTCACCTTGTACGACCAAGGCACGCCCTTAGAGGTTAATGGTTGACTTTCTGAGGGTGTCATTATCCTGTAGTGAAGTCATCACTTCTTCCAAATTCAAGGTTTCTTTACCAATAAGCAATGTTGTGACAAGACTATCATAAGAAGGTGATAGAAATGCCAGGAGAAGAAGCATTTTATCTTCTTCTTCAACTTTTACACCAAGACTCATTAATTGGGTCATGATCTTGTTGTAATCATTTATGTGGTCAAAAATATTTACCCCTTCCTCCATTTTTAGCTAATAGAGTTTCTTCTTCAAAAATAGCTTGTTTGTTAGAAATTTTCACATGTATATCTGTTCTAATTTTTTCCATAACTCAACAGGTTATGATTCATCTAGTACGGAATATTTAACTTCATTTGACAGGCACAAACGAATGGTACTAACCGTTTTCATTTACATCTCTGCTCAATCATCACATTTGATATTATCTGACTTCTTCTCGATTAGCGGTTTGATCAAACCACACTAAATCAAGATATCCTTGATTGTACTTTGCCATAGACTGAAATTGTTTCGAACGTTAAATTTCTCCACGCCGAACTTGGATAAATTGTCATCCATTATAAAATAGTAACTTAGAGACTGATTTTGGTAAAATCGACTACACCAATGCATCTTGAAGGACCAAAATAGCTAAGAATGAAACTGACCTGATTTATGTGGACCCCACAGATGACATGGCAAGTGGGCCCTACTGGTGATGTGGTAGGTGGGCCCACTAGTGACGTGGACAAATCAGATCTCTGATGTGTCAGCAAACACTTCACATAGCTCACTTCTCCAATGCAATCATAATAGTACATTCCTTAACTTTTAATAAATTAAATGCCCACCTTTTATTATTATTATTATAATAAAAGATCTCACCTTCCTTTATTTCTCCCTTCCTGTTCACCTGCTCCGTCTCTGTCTCCACGCAGAGGAAAAAAAAAATGATCCTCAATAGACGTTGCAATCACTCGCGGCTGAGAGATCCGACACGATTAGCAGCGAACAATTTTTGCGGGGAAGCCACAAAGAGCTGGTATGGCGGCAAGCCTCTACGACTGCTATCCCAACTTCGTCTCGATGTCGCCGAACCCGAAGGTAAGCTCAAGTTTTTTAATAACGTTCCTCACCCTTTCCAAACTCTGATACCAGTTGTTAGGGGTAAGGGATGAATCCAGCTATACAAACAAAAAACGATCACACAAAGAACGCAAAAGAAATACATGGTTCGGCCAAACTCAGCTTACGTCCATGGGAGAGAGAGAAACACACTGTATGATCAATAAGAAAGATACAAAAGAGGAGTAACGCAGCTCAACTCAACTCTCGACACTAATCTCTCTGCCACACACACTCAGCTCACTTCGTTCTGCTCTATATATTTTTCACACACTCACTGCTTTACAAAGCAATGTACACACACACACACACACACACACACATATATATATATATATATATATATATATATATATATATATCAGAGAGAGGAGCATTGAGATGGAGCATCAACAAAAGAATTATGCATCCTCGAGGAATATTATCAGAGTGGAGCATCAATAAAAGAATTATGCATGCTCGAGGCTGTGCATGCTCCACGACACTGTGCATGCTCCATGACCTTGCAACTTTCCAGACAGAGAAAACAAAAAAATAAATGCACCCAGTGGGTCAACAATTATTTGTTTGCATATATAACGCTGGCATGGGTATTTTACACCAGTCACGCTTCCAAACTACGTGTACAGACGTTTCTCCAAGCTCTGAAAATCAGTATATCTGAGCAGAAGATATCCCACCCCATCATAAAAGGGGAAAAGAGAAATTCTCACTCCCAAACAAATCCTTTCAAACGCAAAAAAAAACAATGGAGGAAGAATAATAATACAATACAAAACACCAGCAAAACACATTATAAAACATGGAATTTGAAGGCCCGATGGAGCTAATATTGTCATGAAGAAAAGCTCTAATCGCATTAGCAGATAGAACTGTGGATACGCTATATAAAACGACCAGAGCTCGAAGCGATACCCTGTTTTTCATCATGGTATCAATCGAATTCTGCAGCTTCATACACAGAATATATCTTTTAGTACTCTTCAGGTTTCCATTTTTAATTTTATATACATATATTTCGCACACAAACTCTTCTCTAGGATCTCATGACGGCACGTTGAAGTGAAAGAGCCAAGACAGGACAAAAGCAAATACCATGCAAGCCAGCAGGAAATTCAGGAAGCGGTGACCATGCCAGAAGCTTTGTGTTTCTGTGTGGTGCATCGTTGCAGAGGCTACAGTTGTGGAAATGGCATTGTTGATCTCACTTGACTGCTCGGTTGTCCCAACCTCATTCGCACCAGCAACATTGGATGCAACAGAATTACAAATTTCGCAGGTCCTGAAAAGCAAAATGGAACGCCACAACATAATCAGAAGTAGGAGAATCCCTTTTCCCAAAAAAGAATAATAATGAAGCTGATGAGGAGGGGACGAGGAAAAAAGGGGACCGATCTAGGAGTTGGCATGACATCCTACAAAGGAGCACGGAACAAAATTTAATCTTAAATAAGGTACATTTAAACTAACGTATATTAACACCTGTTCTTCAATCTCTTGTAAAATTGTGAAGAAGAAGAAGAAGAAGAAGAAGAAGCGCAAATGTATGCTGACACATAGCATGATAGGAAACACGGTATTTCCTAAAAAGCCCAAAATTGTGAATAAAAAAGTACAAATTCACAAATCAGAGTAGGGATAAGCTAGCAAATCGACTTGTGCTGCTATTAAAAACATTTGTTAAAAATAACTCGCAGAAATAACATGAAAGAGGGACATTATGTGGAACTTACATGGCAGATGCCATCACTATTTCTGGCCAGAAACCCACGAGACCCATGCCATTGTGGTATAAAGTTTAATGAACAAGAGAACGGACATGAACTTTTCTTGGTGAATTAGACTTGAGAGAAGTTTGGTGTATCAAAAAGAAGATTAGTGGCATAGAAAAACTTCTAAGAATGTTTGGAGTATGACCAATTAAGATAAAAGCTAAGTTCTTCCGCACCATTGACAGTTTTCTACTTTTCACTGTTAAATATCATCACAGAAACAAATTCAATCCAAGGCGCTGCCTGATATTAGTCAGAACACAATACCAAGACTCAGAAAATGCTCAAAAATGCTAAAAAAAAAAAAAGCTTTAAGATGAGTGCCCAAGATTCCTCAACAGAAAGATAAGATCCTTTATTCTTTCATGTTAAATTTCTATTTCCTTTTAAGAAGTGGAGACGAGCCAACACATCACATAAACCTCAGAATAAAGCTTCAAAATGATCAAAATCTTGCAGACACAGCACAATGTGTCAAAAATAAATAAATAAATACAAAGGCAGTATCTAAAAGCCCCATTAGCAGCTTAAAGGACCCTATTTTAAGCATGAACAAACTTAAGATCTAATATTGGAGCAAGTTAGTTTATCAAGTTATGATCTCCTACCAATGACAATCTATGTCCAACAGGATAATTTTCAAAGAAGAAGAAGAAAGAAACAAAACCCAAAGATGAATCCTATAGGAAGGAGGAAAGAATTAGTCAATAGAATTTTAAACTCTAAAAAGTACATATTTAGCTGATAATCCAAAGACATCATAAGGAACATCCTGTGATGTAAATAGTAAAACATAAAACGGGAAAAGGTGGGGGGGGGGGGGGGGTGGGGGGTGTTTAGGATCACCAAACACCATGAAGAAAAAACTCATCATATATCACAATGCACCAATTTGAATTTTTCTACACCCAAGATCCATTCAGATCAGCTACCCCTAATTACACAGGACTAGTTGATGATTTATCAGCTTTTAGGCTGGTCCGTAAGCAGGTTGAACTGAGATTAATTACAAGTTGTAAAGAAACATAAAAAGCCACTTATCCAATATCGAACAGCTCCGCAGATGACAATCCAATATCTAATTATTACGAGGTACCACCTATCAGACAACAAATCAGACTTGACAGCATTGAAATATTGAATGTAATATTTAAATAGGCATGCATAGGCTATAATTTCTCACCAGATCCTGCATACGGGGGAGCTTTGTACACTGGCTGCCTTTTTATATATATATATATATATATATATACATAAATTATTATTTCTCACTCCAATTAGCTAAGCACCTCAAAAGGATTCAGTCATTTAGGTTTATTGTAAATAAAACTAAAATTAATTGACAACTGCAGATTATCAGATCCAACATATTCAAATCTTAATCAGGTTGTCAGGTAGAAAACTCTCTGCAGATCAGTCGAACAGATTCAGTGATAGGCCAAAGTGAAAGTCTATGTCATTAAAACAATTTCAACACCTACGGGGTGGCCAATTGAAACAAAGTTGTAGTTCAAAAATAAATAAATAAATAAATATAAAATAGCAAGGAGTGCCTCCAGGAAATTCCGCCATGAGTTTAGATTAACAGCACCAATCACGATATTGTTGCTTGGAAAAAAGGCAAATGGCAAAAACAGGGATGATGCCGACAAACACAGCAATGTTGATGCACAATCCGCCAAAGTTTTAAAAGCATCATAGCACATCTCAGAAAATTCACATAAGATAATCAGCAGTTTAACGCAATATGACACCTTAAAAGTTAAAAGCCTAGACGTATGCATATAGAATAGGCTATCACCGGAGGTGTTAAACATATAGAAAATCTCCAATCTGCATCAAAGGAATTAAATTAAACTAAGAGGAGGAAAAGCAAGCAATAATCATCTGCCAGGAAATTACTTCGTCAATCAAGGGTCAAATCCTTACTTTCATAAAGAAAAAGGGAATCTACAACAAAGGAATAGATAATAGTTTCCTAGAATTCTAAAAAGGACAGACTAGCATGAAACTGTCGGTGTGGAAGGCATGGATTCCGGACTTGCTGATGCTTTACTCTTCTACTTTACTTTTTTCCCAACACCACCTTTAATTAGTGTAATCTTCTTTTAACTTCTTTTATTTTATTTTATTTTTTCTAATTAGATAAAATTTCTGTCTCTGCATCAATACCTACCCCCCAAGACACAGCAGGCATGCCGCATTATGCGTTATGCTTTAGAAACTTCGTCACATAATTTCAAATGTAGCTCACAACCCAAATTCCTAAATTAATCCATGCTTATTATCATTCCCTCAAGACAAACATCAAATACGAGGACTAAAACACTAAAACGGACGTCTGAAATTAAGAAGTAATAATAATAATAATAATAAATAGAAAGAGACTTCGCACTTAAACTTCGGAACCAGCAAATCCTAAACCTTCGATAGCATGACTCTAGGAGCCACCAAATCCAAATGGGTATCAGGAATTTCTAATAAAACGTTCAAATGACAGCATCATAGCAAGTTCTATGAACAAACAGAGAGAAACATAGGCTTTAGACTCACTTATTCCCCTTGATCTTGAACCAGGCCTCAGCGCAGTGCTTGTGGGCAGCAGCCAAATCGTCCTTGCACGAACAACCCAATTCAATAGGGATTCCAGACTCGTGATTGGTACTCTCCAAGCTCAGTTGACAAATTCTACAATCTCTCTCTGCTCTGGCCAAATGCATCTTAATCTCAGGAACCCCGCCTTCAACTTCGATCTCCACCGAACAACCCGACACCGACGAGAGTCGCCGCGAATCTGAGGCTTCTCCATTCTCAGGATCAGACGCACAATCGAACCTGCAATCATCGTATGATCCAGCGGCGGTGGAATAGAACAGGGAATGGCATGACCCCTCGTCGGCATCGGAGAAACAGACGCTTCCGTCACTGCCAGCGGGAGAGCGGTGGTGACCCCCTCGTTCTAATTCAAGGTGGGACATTTCTAGAACTGACATTTCGAAAAAAAAAAAAACCAGGATCGGAAACTTGGATTAGAGGCTTATACAGAGCATCCTAACTCACAAAAAAAGGAGCAAAAAGAGAAAGATGAAGGCCTGAAGATTGGAACAAATTAATCCAATATATAATAGTAATAAGAATAGATTAAAATTAAAACTTAGCGCATTTGAACGAGTAGGTGTTGGATTAGGTGATCTTAACACTCCATTAGTCTCGTTATAAAAAACTGAGACAGGTGAACAACAAGATTATATTCTTTAAGAAACGAAGAAGAAGAAGAAAAAGAAATTACACAGGTTCAGGGAGGAATGCAGAAAGGATAAAGAGAAGAACGGTTCAGAAGAAGACTTAAGAAGGAAAACAATGGTGTCTCGGAATCAAGATGAGGAAATCGACATTAGAAAAGAGATCCATGGCCCTACTAGGCAGTAGAAAACTTTACACTCAACACTGGAAGAAGAAGAGAAACCTGCGGTGGGTCACAGAGGAGAGAGAGAGAGAGAGGCATTAACTGATACTCCATCCAGGATGAGGACGTGCTCCATTGATGATTGAAAGATGGTATTAAGTTAAGGACCGTGAATCATAAGGTCAATCTAACGGTTATGATCTAAGGAAGACGTACTCCTTAGAAGTTTAACCCTTAATACTGCAATTTCCTAGAAAAAAAAAAAAAAATCCCTCGGAAGACAGATTTTCCTTATCTCTTTCCTTTTTAGCTGCCTATTTTATCTTCGAAATTGGATATATGTAAAACCACGGACTTGCCGGGGCCTGAAAGACTCACCGAGTCATGAAAGCCTCACCGAGTCACCGGGTCAGACCCAGTCGTCACCATTTTTTGGCCAATTACTTTTTCCCTGAAGTATCGTGTTTGAATTTTAATTTTTAAAATTTTAAATAAAGTATAATATAAAATTATATTTAAAAAATATATACTTGTAGGGTCAGGTCCGATTTTCTATAAAAATTGCACAGGTAATTTTAAAAAATAGAAATAGCAAAAACTCATAAATTTTCATACTAGGGTGCTAAATATCTTCATTAAATGATTATCTCTAAAATCAAAATTAAGATTCTTAAAAATTTTAAAACATATGAGGTATGTTTAACTGATTTCCTATTAGTTTTGATTTATACTTTATGTTGTTTGTCTTTTATTTGTTTTATTGTGTGAGATTTATTTTGTAGGTTTTTGGTTTGTTTTGTTTTACTTGAATTTGTAACCCTCTTTTTGGTGGGATGTTGGTGTTGTTTTTTGGAAGGTCTTTAATATTTTGTCTTTTGTTTCTCTCATTGATTGTCTTATAACGTCAAAAATGGGGGTTTATTAATATATAATGGAGGTGTCACCCTTCCTTTAACAAAAAAAATGTTTCCAACTGGTACTATACTAGTATTTATTTTAAATTGTTCTCTCTAATTCTGTGCAAATGTCTCTATGTTTGATTCTCAATATGCTCGTCAAAGTTATCTATAAAATAGGAAAATAATTGAGAAAGATTATATCAGTATGTAGTTATAATGAGTTTTATTATGTCATAATTTTGTAACGATTAACATTTAATACTATAATTTTAAAGTTGCATTTGTAATACTGTAAAATACTTATAAATTTAAAATATTTAATACTGTTATCTGTAAACTGTATTTGCTTTTTAAAATAGTGAATTGTAACTATAATACTTATATGTACACATTTTCTAATACTTGTTCTATAAAACATTTCTTAAGCCTGTAAATTATGGGTCATGTTTACCTCCATGGTAAGATTGTGTGGTCTAAAGACTGGACTTAACCAGCGGCCAACAAAATTAAGTCAAACTTTAACTATAAATTTGAAATTAGGAATAACTTCTCAAGATGGGGGGTGAATTGGCTTTTAAAAATTTCTTTTAACTTCTTTTAAGAATCCTTAACTTCTCTAAACACTTAACCAATTCTTTAACTTGTTTGTTTAATTTCACCAATCACACAAGAACTTAGTTCCTTTGTCCAATTAATAACACAATTAAACAACCAATCAATTAAACACAATCTTCAAACCAAATAATCAATTTAATTGCCAAATACAAGTTAAACATCAAACAACCAAACCAATATATAAAGTTTTTAGCACTTTGGTAATATAAAATCTTGAGATTGTTTGTTTGTTTATATAAGTCCCGTGATTATGAATTTGAAAACCTTGTGAAGAATGTAATTTAATATTCAACAATTCTTTCACAAATACAATAAAACTTTTGTAGTAAACCCTAGATATAAGTTTTAATCAGGCACTGTATATATGGATATGCTTAATATGATGTTCAATACAACATTCAATCACTCTTTCCAAATATTCAAAACTCAAATAAACTTTCAGTTAATTTTTCTTTGAGTGTTTAACCAAGAAACGTACTCCCGTATGGTTTCCGCAAGATATGGTTTCACCAACGTACTCTCTTTCGGTTTCCGCAACTCAAATCAAAATTAATCTTTAAGTTTACTTGATTTCCAAATATGTGTAGTATATTTGATTTTTAATTTAAATCATCCACGCAATTTTAAATATGTACTGAAAATAAAAAATAGGGAAAGAGAGAGTGAGACGGAAATTTTTACGAGGTTCGGCTTATACCCAGCCTACGTCTTCGCCTTTGGCAAACCACCAAAGGATTCACTAAACCTGTTCCGTTGACGGGTGAAACAAAACCAATTACAACATTCCTTGGTTAAGGCTGGAGCCTACCTTCTCCAAACGATATTCCCTCGTTCGGTCACTCCTTACATAGGTTAGAGTCCGCCTCTCTAAGCAATATCCCCTTACTTAGCCAACAATCCAAACACCTTGGAACGTCAATGAACTACAAGAAACATAAGATAAAATCTGCGTACAAGTATACTCTCTCAAAGAGCAAGTTAGTACAATTTTAGCACTATATACTTAAATGTAAAATATCAATAAGAAATAGAATGAAGTTCAAGTGTAGAATTCACCAATATCCTTCTTAGAAGAGGATTAGTAGTAAGAATTCAAAGGAAGAAGGATCAGCACTTCAGAGTTCTCAGCAAAAGAATTTTTCAATAAGTGAGCAAGAGAAATTAGGAAGAATAAGAGTACTTTCAGCTTCTAGAAATTTTTAAAAGCCAATTCACCCCCCTCTTAAGAAGCTATTCCTAATTTCAATTGGTATCAGACCGGGGTTATAGCAAATCTTAAATAGTAGCTATAAAAAAATCTAAATGGCTAACTTAGGCGTAGCTCCCTTTGGAGAAGGACAATCTTCAATTAGGCCACCCATCTTTTGTGGTTTGAACTACACTTTTTGGAAAAAGAGAATGTATCTTTAAACTATAAATTGGAAAGCATGGGAAGTTGTCGTGGAAGGTGACCAAATTCCCACTAAGATAGTTGATGGAAAACAAGTTCCCAAAGAGAAAAATGATATGACGGACCTAAACTATAAGATACTACAAGTTAATGCTAGTGCTATGAATGCGTTATATTGTGTTTTAGATGCTAATGAATTTAATCGAGTAATGGCTTGTAAATCAATTAAAGAAATATGGGATAAGCTAGAAGTTACTTATAAAGGAACAATGGATGTTAGGTATAATAGGGTTGATATGCTCACAAGCAAGTATGAAGCCTTTAAGATGAACCCGGATGAATCAATTACAAATATGTTTACTAGGTTCACTCATATAATAAATTCCCTAAATGCCTTAGGAAAAACTTACACTACTTATGAAATGATAAGAAAAATTCTACGAGGCCTTCCCTCCATGTGGGAACCAAAATCTACTACTATCACAGAAGGTAGAAATCTGAAAAATAAATCCTTAGATGAGCTTATAGGTTCTCTCCTCACATACGAAATGGTACTGAATGAAAAGAGTGGGAAAACCAAAGCCCAAGAAAAAATAGTCTTTAAAACTTTACAAGAAAACTCTAGTAGTGAAGAGATGGATGAAGATGAAGCAGCCTTTATATCTAAAAAGCTAGTAAGGATACTAAGAAGGAAAAACAAATTCAAAAGAAGAATTCAAAAATCTGAATTAGATGAAGAAGAAGAAGAAGTTAGTAAGAAATCAAAGAATAAAACTCCTACGTGTTACAATTGCAACAAAGCTGGACATATCAAACCGGAATGTCCACTACTAAAGAAAGAATCTAAGAAGAAAAAAAAGAAGGCCATGAAAGCCACTACTTGGGATAGTACAAGTAGTTTGAAGAATGAAATAAGTGACCAAGAGGTTGCTTACACGTGCTTTATGGCATGGGATAACAAAGAAAGCTCCTCAACTAAATCTTCAAATAATTCTTGTAGTGATAAATCAAGTGATGACAGTATGTCATCTTATGATGAACTTCAAAATGATCTATTCAAAATACATAAGATGCTGATGAAAGCAAATAAACAAAACACCTCATTGAAGAATAAGAATGAAAGTTTAATGAAAGAGTTAGAATTCTTGAAGAATGCTGAAAGAGATAAAGACTCAAAACTCAAGCAATTAGAACGTAAGTATGAATCAGTAAAGAAAGAAATAGAATCCAAAAATTTTGCTGAAAAAGAAAACAACTTGAAAATTGAGAAACTAGAAATCAAGAATGAACAAATGATAGAAGACCTTCGATCTCTATCATCTACCGTATATGAGAAAGATATGTATATTTCTGAATTAGATGATAGAATAAGAAAATTATCTCTAGAGTTAGAGAAATCACAAAAGAAAGTTGATAACAAGAAAGAGATAGAAAATCTCAAGAGTCAGATTGAAGAAAAAGATAAGATCATTCATAACTTCACTAAAGGAAAAGAAAATCTTGATAAAATGATTGGTTTACAAAGAATGCCTTTAAATAAAGAAGGCATTGGTTTCAATGGAATTGAAAATAAAAAGAAAAAGAATTCTTACATGGGATATTTCTTGAAAGAATCAAAAGACTATACTTGCACATTTTCTAATGCTTACACAAACATCATATGCTATCAATGCAAGAAAGAGGGGCATATAAAGTTTGAATGTCCGTTTAAGAGGAAAAGTGTTAAAACCAAACAAGTATGGAAAATAAAAGAAACCTCCCTTGAAAAATCCTCTGGACCAAAGAAAATATGGGTACCAAAAATGAAATAATGACTTCACACATATATAAAAGAGAAAATGGCATTGTTGGCCAAAATCATAGGATGACTTTTTACAAGGCTTAATTTAAGAAAATATAAAGAAAATATCAAATTTAAGCTTATTATATAAGCGCCTTGATGTTACATGCTACATGCTTACTTGCCTACAAGTGATGTATTAATATGCTACATGTGTATTAATTAACTTGACTTGATTTATTTTGAAAAGTATGGCTCATTATGTTGAAAATTAAGAATGAGATTATTGAGCTTAAGTATAAATTTTTAATATAAGGATAATTCTTGAACATGCATGATTTTAAATGAATCACATGGATAAACATACTGCTCTTTATCTATGAGCTATGAAAGATAATAGTAGTTATATTGGTATCCATGAACTATACATTATGTGATATTAAGCTTTGGTATCTATAAAGTATTTTTGGTTTCACATGTTAAAAATTTCAATAGATATCAAATCTAAAAGCTTACTTGGTATCACAAAGTCAAATTATTCATGAGCATGATTATGTCTATGAGCATGATGTGACATTGATGATCTTAGCATGATATTGATATTTGATATGTGATATGATTCAATATTTTACATGAGATGATAAAAGCAAAATTAATAACAAAACTGAATGTATTGAATTCAGGGGGAGTGTCATGAATCATTAATCAATTGATATCATGAATTATTATTGTTTTTTTTAATTTTAAATTGGTATCATAAAAACCATCAAATTAATATTAATTGGTATCTTGAATAAATGCGGTGAGCTACACACTACACATGCTATATTGAAAAACAATAACTTGAGTGTGTACATATGTTTGGAATACATGGTTATTGATATGCTCAAAATGATTTGTATTTAAATTTAAATCATTTCTTTTCTTTTTGATTGATGTCAAAAGGGGGAGAAGTTGTGAAGCAAAAATTGGGCATAATTGAGCATGAACATTATATCTATTCAAAAGAAGTATTTAAGTATTTAATATTGATTGAAAAAGCTTATAAAACCAAAAGAAAGTGATGAGCATGATCGATGAAATTAATATTGATTTTATTAAGATGAAGCTTATTGAAAGGGAGAGCCTTTTTTTTTTTTTTTTTTAAGGTTTACTAAAATTTTTGCTCCTTGTTTGTCATCATCAAAAAAGGAGAGATTGTTGGCCTTATAAGGTTTAAAATCTTGTTATCTTATTTTGATGCTAACAAACAAGTGAAATTTAATGTATTTGTGTGAGTAATAATATTTCAGGGTTCATATATGTGAAAGTAAGGTCAAAGTGCCCACAGGAATCAAATATGATGGAAGCAAGGTCAAAGTGCTCACAAGAATCAAATGAAGCTTAAATGAGCCAAGACTTTAATTACTTGTTGAAGAACATGAGGACATGAATAAGTTGTTGAAAGCCAAGGCATATTAAAGTCAAAAGATCCAAAGAAAGGCAAAGTAAGAAAGCTTAAAGAATATGGAAGCTTGAAGAAAAGATGGATTCAATCCAAGGACAAAGCACGAAGACTCAAGAACTTAGAATGTTAATATTTTAGAAGTCTCATGTAAGTGCTTTAATGTTTAAAATATCGTTTGAAATATTTTTAAGCTCTTAGGTTAACTTCTTAGACCTAGATACTTTTTAAAATACCTGAATAATATTTTTATAAAGTCAAAAATTATTTTAAAAAGGTTAGAATCATTTTTGGAATAAAGAGCACCAAAAAGAGTTTTTCCCAAATGCTGTCAGTTTTTATATAGCCACATTGAGGTGACTTTTTCTCTATCAAAACCTCATTATTTTAAAGAGTGGTAAAAATAAAAGTTGTAGGAGTTTCTCTTAGCTTTCGTTTGACACCAATAACACCTAATGTGGAGTTATACAGAAAAAGTTATGACTAAAACACTGAAACGGGGTCACTGCTGTCAGACATTTAAACACTGTTCAACGGGCAAATTTTTAAAATTCTAATGTTTTAAATTATAGCCATTTGAACCTTAAATATTCTAATAAATAGGGAAATTCTTTAAGGAAACTTTTGCAAGTTTTAAAGCCTATAAATACATGGTTTTTCGAGACAAAATAAACCCAAGAATTGAAAAACCTGTTTTGAGAAGCTGAAAGTACTCTTGTTCTTCCTAAGTTCTCTTGCTCACTCATTGAAAAATTCTTTTGCTGAGAACTCTGAAGTGCTGATCCTTCTTCCTTTGAATCCCTACTACTAATCCTCTTCTAAGAAGGATATTGGTGAATGGTTATAAAAAGATCTAAATGGCTAACTTAGGCGTAGCTCCCTTTGGAGAAGGACAATCTTCAATTAGGCCACCTATCTTTTGTGGTTTGAACTACACTTTTTTGGAAAAAGAGAATGCAAATATATCTTCAAACTATGAATTGGAAAGCATGGGAAGTTGTTATGGAAGGTGACCAAATTCCCACTAAGATAGTTGATGGAAAACAAGTTCCCAAAGATAAAAATGATATAACGGACCTAGACTATAAGATATTACAAGTTATTGCTAGTGCTATGAATGCGTTATATTGTGCTTTAGCCGCACTAAGCGTCGGGTGGACATGAGGGGCTGCACCAATTCTAAGTGGGTGCCGACGGGCTGGCACGCCAAGCACTGTCGAGCTGGGGCCCACTACTAGGATCCCTCGCAACAGGGTTAACTGCTGACTTCCCATAAAGCCAACAATCACCCCCCCAGCAGCTACCCTGGGAGCGCTCGAACCCGTGACCTCGCTCTGATACCACTTGTCAGGATCAAGCGCTACCGGTTCTTCTAAAACCAATTGGTGGTAAAAGGGGCGCAACCTTTTCCTTTAAACGGCAGCGCAGAGCCCCGCACTAAGCGTCGGGTGGACATGAGGGGCTGCACCAATTCTAAGTAGGGGTGCTGATGGGCTGGCACACCAAGCACTGCCGAGCTGGGGCCCACTACTACGATCCCTCGCAACAGGGTTGACTGGTGACTTCCCATAAAGCCAATAAAATTGTAAATGAGATTTTTCCTATTAAACTCTGATATGCAACCAAGTATACACTCAGGAGAATCCATTGCTCTGAAAACCATTCTGTAGAACAATGTGGGTGCACTGTGATCTCTGTAACTATAAACTGTAAGCTACGATATCGAGCATCTGCAACTCTGTAATCTTTGAGACATAATAGTTTTAAAACATACTAATATACAAATCATGCAATAAAAATAATATCATAAAAATATCATCATTGTTCCTTGTTTCATTGAACATATAATGCACTTTAATAAAAATAGGATCATGTCACACGGTTTTCGTGTTGAAAACATTTATTTTCAATAGAACATCATAATGTTGTAAATTATTTGAGAGAATTAAAATATTTTCTTTAAAAATAAATTCGGGTATATTTTATAAAAAAATGACATAATCAAATTCACTTACCTTGATCTCCTCTAAAATTAAAAACTTTCTAGTAAATCCTTAACCTATTACATGATAAGCACAAATCTATGATTTAGAACATCAATTATAATTTCTCTTTAAACCTCCTCAAAGGTTTAATTCTAAATTCGATTATATTTAATAAACCACTATTCAAAAAAATATAAGACTTATCTCGAAATGATCTTTTTATGTTTAGAATTTAGAGACAGATTTTGTATCCATACAGCATCATTTGCTCACTAAACTTGATTTTTGAAGTTGACTTTCAGTTCTACTAATTGAACTAGGTATCCCAGAATTCAAAACTTACTTCGAAAAAAAAAAAAAAAACCTTCTCAAGTTTCAAAAATCACCAAATTAAATCCATATGTTCCTATATATGTTATACATGAGCCTACCAAATTTTTGGTCAGATTCGAAGAGAAGTTATAAAATAAATTCAGAACCTAAGTCTAGTTGTAGTTATAATAGCACACTGACAGCATACCGACTGTAGTTTCAAAAAATTGAAAATCATTTCAAAGGACTTTAGAAAATTCCGAAACATAATTCTCAAGAATATTGATATATTAACTACCAACCCACCAAATTTTAAAATTTTTGGGCATAACCTAGGCACCAAAGAAATCCTCATCTGTTAGACATTTAATATTCTGGTAAGGTTCAAAATATAAATCTTGAAAATTTTAAAGACCATACTAGCTATGATAACTCCAAAATTCAAAAATTGAACAATTAAGATAATTCTTATACCATAATAAAAATCAAAGTATACCACCAAAATTTGATTTAAAAACATTCCTTGATTTAACCCATCATGCTACAATTTCTCGAAACCCAAAATCTTAATCCTCAAAATTCTCTTATTTTCTCTCTCTTTCTCCTTATATTCCTCTCTTTCTCTCATTCTCTTTCTTCTTCTCTCCAACTTGCAATTCCCACATACGGCACCCCTCCCCTCTTTATATAAATGTGCTAAGGCACATGAATGAGGGATAAGACACATTAATAAGGGGATAAGACACATTAGTAAGGGGATAAGGCAAATTAATGAGGGGATAAAACACATTAGTAAGGGGGATAAGACAAATTAATGAAGGCATAAGGCACATTAATGAAGAGATAAGACACATTAATGAGGGGACATGTGTCACCCATCCCTCAACCAAGGGGACCAATATTAACCTTGTATCAATTATCATTATCATATATATATATTAGGATCATTACATCCTCCCCTCTTTAAAAAAAATTTGTCGTCGAAATTTGCAAAGTACTACTTTAATTAAAATCTATTGAGTCACTTAAATCAGTACTTTGTCTAGTACCAAGCTTTTAGTATAACCTTTCATCGTCAAAAATGTGGGTATTTCCGGTGTATTTCATCTTCTAGTTCCCACGATGCTTCCTCAATGACATGATTGTACCAGAGAACTTTTACTAATGGAATCTTTTTAGTATGCAATTCATGATCCTTGTGGTCTAAAATTTGGACTAGTATTTCCTTATATGATAGAGTATCATTGACTTCTAATAAGAGAAAAAATAAAAAAAATTAATTTTGATTTTAGAAATAGAGAAAATAATATAATTTTGAGAAATTTGAGGATTAGGATTTTCACTAGGCGGTCAGCCAATCTACCTAATATTTAAAATTTTGAGTTATTTTCATGCAATTGACTAGAGATTTTTTGCTTGACACGTGTCCCATTAATGCCACATGTCAACCTCAAACATTGGCAATTGATGGTTAGTGGCTATTAGTAGTTATTTTTTAATTTGAATTTTTAAATTCACATTTAAAAAGGGTTTTCCCTCCCTTCTACTGAAGGTCTATAAAACGACTGTTGGGAAAGTAACAAGACAACTAACACAACGGATAAATCTTTCCCAAAAATTAAATCTATGACAAGAAAAATAGCCAACCAACAATAATATTAAATCACACACCACAATAGGAACACCATGATTTTTAATGCAGAAAACCCTTCCAATGTGAAGGATAAAAATCACGGGGGCTGTGAGATCCAATAAAATTTTCACTATAATAGAGGCAAAAAATCATAGCAGTACAATCACAAAAAATGCTCACAAACATAGAGCAAAAAGGATTCCCAAAGGAATCGCGATAAAATAAGAATAAGCGGAAAGAAGTCCCTAGAACACAGTTACTGTCAATACTAAAAAATCAGGTCCTCCAAAACTCTGAAATAGATCTCCACCGTCCAGATCAAAGGTCGACAAATTCCGAACGTGCTCTCCAAATTTCAGCAAAATCGGATCACAAAAGACCTTCCAATCGTTGAGTTGATGAAGACTCTACATCATTTTCTTCCTCGCGGCTACCTACTGCCTTACACACTTTTTCTCTCTCAGTTGCAGCACCTCACAATTCCCCTCTCACTATAGTGGCGCTCCCACTGCCGCCCAACTTCAATTTAATTGCTCTAATGGGATTCAGAAACATGAGTCTTAAGTCGTCTTCCTGTAGCCTTGTTGAACCATGACAGACTTGAACTTCTTATACCACTGTCTAGGAGCTTGTTTCAAGCCATACAAGTTCTTCTTCAATCTGCAAACATAATTCTCCTTACCTTTCACCACAAAACCCGCAGGCTGGTTCATATAAATTTCTTCCTCAAGATCTCCATGGAGGAAAGCAATTTTCACATCCATCTGCTCAACCTCCAAATCAAGACTAGAAGTCAAGCCCAAAACAACACGGATTGATGACATTTTACTACCGGTGAGAAAATCTCCCCAAAATCAATCCGTCTAGAAATAACCTCCTCGCTTGAATAGATGACAATAGCTGTGGTGTGGTGAGCACGCACGACCCCGTGAATATGTACTCCTACTCCCCAAGAGGTCCGACTATTACTTCTTTTTGATGACAATTGATACTGGCATAATTAGCGGCTAGCCAGTCCATTCCCAGAATCACATCAAACCTTTGCAGATCCAACACTACGAGATTGGCTGGTATCACTTTTCCTTGAATATCCACTAGATAGCCTTTAAGCACCTTCCTAGAAACCACTACTACTCCTGTCAGTGTGCCCATAGGTAATTTAGCATCCAATAAATGAGGTTTTATCCCACATAGTCTAATATACTCTTGAGAAATAAACGAGTGTGCTGCCCCTAAATCAAACAAAACAATAGCTTTAATTGAAAACATAGAGCTTGTCACCACATCGTTGGCCGCCTCTGTGTCTCCTAGTGTCAAGGCATAAACTCGTGCCTACGTGGTATTCCTCTGCTGGCCACCTCGGGGTGCCCGGTTATTCCCTTAGAATTGTCTAGGAAGGGGAGCTTTGCTCGGCTGTGCATGATAGTCCCGTGCCATATAACTAGGTCTACCACACTGATAACAGACATTTCTTCCCACTCAGCACTCTCCCACGTGCCTTTTGCTACATCGAGGGAAAATAGGATAGGTCTGATCACCCTGATACCCATGGCTCCCCATCTCATGTCTCTGACCGCTGCCACTTTTGTCTCTCCTTCATGGGCCCCAACTGGTACCTACTCGAAATTTAGGAGGCGCGACCCTTTTCCTTTGACTCGGCATCCCAGCCCCTCTCTGCAGGCTGGTCTCTATCACTGTGGCTTTATCTACTAACTCTGAGAAGGTATGGACTTGGAATGCCACCACCTGCTCATAGATACTCTCTCTCAAGCCTCCCTCAAATCATTTTGCCTTCTTCTCTTCACTTGACACCATGTACAGGGCAAAACGGGAGAGCTCAACGAATCTAACTGCGCAATGCTGGACAATTAGGTGCCTCTGGGTCAAATTCAAAAATTTTGCTGCTTTAGCATTCTAGGTAGTGGCGGGGAAGTACCGTTTGAAGAATATTTCCTTAAAGCAGCTCCAGGTCAAAGCTATAGGTACTAGCCTCTGTTCCTTCAACAACTTCACTGATCTCCAGTAGTGTTTAGCCTCCCCTGTCATCTTAAAAGTAGAAAACGACATTTTTTGCTCCTTGGTGCAAGGGAGAACTGCCAATGTCTCCTCAATCTCCTGGACCCAGTTCACTACTACGAATGGGTTGGCTCCTCTATGTTGACTTTTTGAGTACGATCCCTATTTTGATGCTAATAAAGCACTAGTATATTATGTGTGCGTTAAGTGTGTGAATAGATTTTCATTTCAGCTTGGTTGACCAAAATTCAAAGAGCAGTCAACCGAACCTAAGCCATGGTCGACCGAATCTACAAAGGTTTTAGAATTTCCCTGAGACGGTCACCAAATCTATAGCTCAAAATTTCCATGGTCGACCAAACTTATTAATATGGTCAACCAAACCTTTTCTATGGTCGACCAAACCTCTCGGGTTGGGTTATTTTCTAGCCCTAATTAAGCTTAATTTTTTCATTAACACAATTTGGAAAATACTAAGCGTGTCCCCAACGATCAAAATTTTCTAAAACTCTATAAATATCCCTTCATAACCTCATATTAGCAACCTTGATTAACTCCAAATTTTCTCTATACCTTTGTTAATCAAAGTTTCTTAAAACCAATTTTTATAGTTAAAATCATTCTTTTGGGGAAAATTTTTTTTATCCAAATCTCTTCCATGCTTTTACTTCAAAATCGATCATTTTTTAGGAGAGCATTTTAGTTAGGGCATTTTACTTGCACATACACTCACTTTTCCTTTATGTTTTAGAAATCATTTTTTTGAGAGTATTGCTTGCATTTCTCTTGGCTATTTATTTGATAAATATTTTGGGACAAATTATTTATAGTACAAATATTTTATTGAGTTTAAATTCCTAGATTCTCCAAATGTTCTTTATTTGCAAAAATATTTAGAGGAGGTCATAATACTCATATTTTTATATATTAATTGTGCAAAAAATAGTTAAATGCAAAACCCTAAGTTCTCCTATACTTGTATTGAAATATATTTTTAAAGAAAAATTCTTATTAGGGTTTAAATATATTTAAGCACCCTTTCTCTATTGAGTAAAATTCCATATTATTAGAGAGTGCATGTATTGAGCTTTAATGTGTACATCTCAACTTATTTTTGAAGCATGTTATATGTACAAAAATGATTTTTATTGTACCGGTTGGGTTCAGTCCGAAATTGAACTAGGGAGTCTCAGCCTCGTAAGTGAGACTGATTAGGTTCAGCTCGAAAATTAAACTGAGGAGTCTCCGCTCCATAAGGGAGACAAGTTGGGCTCAGCCTTGTAATTGAGCTGGGGTTTACCTCACCCTATAAGGAGAAGTTGTAACAGCTTCTGCTCCACTCGTTTAAGTGAGCAGGGATAGTATAATCATTCGGGGGTATGCCCAAGGCAGGGATGTAGGTTGGTTTGGCCAAACCTCAATAACAAATATCGTGTGTCGCTCTCTCGATCTCTCTATCTCATTTAATTATTGCACTTTTATTTCCATATGTGTATGCTTGCTTGTTCACTACTATAATTATTCCCATGCACACTCTATTTCAAATGAGATATGTTCAACGTGTATGTCTGCATTTATCACTTTATTAATTTACATACACGTTTTTATTATGAATGAGATATGAACAAAGGTGAATCGATGTAAATGTTTAAATTAGTCAAAATATTTCAAAACCTAATTCACCCCCCTCTTGGGATCACACCAAAGTCAACACTCCAGAGAACGATAGGGGATTCATACGAGTGAACTCCTCAATCGTGTAGTCCTGGTGAGCTGGTGGGTAGTCCTGTTCCCTTGAATTTCTCGCTATCTTTGCCATAACTTGTTGGGCGACACTACGCAATACTACATTAGAATCACTGCCGCCCAATCTGGAAGACCCCAAATCATTACCACTACCAACGTGTGCATTGCTACTCCCAGGGTCCATCTCGAAAATAAAACAAAATAGCCTAAGATTTCTAACTTCATAACACAACTAATACATTTATCTAACTATGAACCATAAGATATCCTCATACAACCAATAAACTTAACGTCTTTATTCCCTAATTTAAGGTTTAGTCTTATCGCTCAGAAACAAAAACCGATGATAGTTTACCATGACTTTCTTGAAACCGTCATTTTAAGAAAATCACATAAAGCACCATGGAGTTCCTACCTCTAGGTTGCATGACAAAACCCTAAATTCTAATCTTATCCTCTAATAATGACTTACTAAAATCCTAAACTACCAATTTCCTACCTTCACCATGATCCATTCCTATACTCTGGTATTGTTTTCGCTATGCATGAAAGTCTATAGAACCTAGCACCTAGGCTCTGATACCAAACTGTAGCGACCCGACTTTTTATATATACTCAATTTTATTTTATTCTTATATGTTAAATAATTTTTTATGTAATTAGGAAGTAAGATGTCCTTTCTTTTTTTCTTAATATTTCCAAAAATAAATTATTTCAAAATTTTTTGTTATTGTATTCATTTTTATATAATATTTTAAAATTTAAAATTAACTTACTTTTTTTAATTCATTTGAAAAATAAATAAAATATAGAAAATATTTTTTTGTTTTAAATGACACTTAAAAATATATATTTAATTTGCAAATTGTCATCTAAATCTTAAAATTTGAAAAATAATATATATTTTATTATTATTTAAATTAAAAAAAAAATTGATTCCGCTTCACCCCCCCCCCCCTTTTTTTTTTCCTACAGCATACATGACATCCCCCAACCCCCATGCCCCCCACCTCCCCTCCCCTCTCTCCCTGCCCCCTCCCTGACTCGGTTGACGCCTTGTCCCCCACGCCCTTTTTTTGTTTTTTTGTTTTTAATTTCCGGCTGACATGACAAAAGCAGCTGCCATTTTATTTTATTTTTTATTTTAAAATCCAAATTTTGTCATTTGGATATATTTTCATAATTTTTTTTCTATTTTCTATATTTTTATGTTTTTTATTTTTTTATTAATATTTTGGTAAAAAACTCTCAGGATACATTCCTTATATAAGTATTATAATATTATATATATATATATATATATATATATATATATATATATATATAACATTAAACACATACATATATATCCCTTATTAGTATATACATATACCCTTATACATATCGACATATTAATATTTAATTAATTCATTAATTAAATTTTATATTTTTGGATCACTACAGGACAAATCACACTTCTCTTCTCTTGAAGGGGATAATGAGGGTGTGATTCGAAGTGAGGGGCCTTCTACATGATCTATAGAGGGTTATTCTTCAAAGAGATCAGCACCAAGCCCTTTACTTCATTTATTTCCATTCATTATATTGATTTTGGCATAAAACATAATTGTGTTTTCTTGAACCATATGGTTTGTACTTAATTATTCCTTTATGTTCCTATATTGAAAATGCATATTAGATATTGTAGAATATGTATCTATCATGATTATATAGGGAAGAGCATGCTTGAATGTCAAAAGTGCATGTTAATATTGAAGTTTATGTTTAAGTTGTAACGACCTGAAGAATAATGATATTTAAATAATAAGAGGGAGGGAAATGGAAACAGAAACAGAAGGAGGCAGCAGACTTAGCGTTCGTTGACGACATTGCATTTTGGATATAATAACTCAAGGAATTTTCTCATGGCCTCATCAATGAACACAAGGGATTCTTCAACGAGGGTATAAGAGGGCCTCGTCGACGAGGGCATGTTTTGTCGACGAGAAGATACCGAAAGAATGTTTTGGGCAATTTTGAATTTCATCGACAAAGGGGAGAGTTCATCAACGAATTTCCTGTTAGACTTGTCGATGAGATGACGTGGCTCGTCAATGAAGGCTGTAGTATAAATAGTGTGAAACGCAATTTTTTTTTTATGTAGAAAACTCACCAAGAACTCTCTCTCTCTCTCTCTCTCTCTCTCTCTCTCTCTCTCTCTCTTTCTCTCTCTCTCTCTCCTACGGTCTCTCCTCCATCTTTCTTTGATTTTGGCCCCATCAATCGTCAGATCGACGATCTGAGGCCACCACGATGCTCCTAGCGAAGTTCTCTCCAAGTTTACAGGGGCTGATCATCGGTGGGATCGAGTTGAATTTCTTTCCGGAATTAGGGTAAGGTCTTTTAGTCATTTTTTGACCTTCTGGTAGTTGTAGGAAATGACGGAGACAAAGAAATAATGATATTTTATTCTGGCGAATGTTGTTTTCAGGGTGTTGAATAGGAAGCCCTGTGGGTGTTGGACCAGTATACCATAGGGGCTTTCCATTAGTCAGGTAAGGGAAACATGCTATGCTAGGCAACCATATATGATTTCAGTACAAATTATATGCTTGTATTAACTTATTATTCAAACTATATATACAGTTTTCAGAGCCTAGTAATATTAATATTTACTTGTGTGGCTTGAGTTGATAACAGAAACAGTACTATATTTATAGAATCTGTGAATACCATGTCTATAGTTATTAACAGAAATACCATGATATTTGCATGTTTATAGAATGACAAATTTTTCAGTGTACAGTATACTTAGAAATATGCATTTTCAGTAATTTTAGAATAACACATTTATCGGTATCATAATGCCCCAATAACAGATATTTAGATAACAATTCAGTTATACAGAAATCAGATTTTCAATCAATTTATTTAGAATTTCAGATAAGCTCTATGGGGTTATGGTTGTTTTAGAAACTACAGTAAAAATAGGATATTACAGATATCAGCTACTTATATAGTATCAAACCTTGACGGATAAGACAGCAGAGCACGATACCGTAGTTACAGGTATTCAGTTCAGAGTGCAACCACTTTACTCAGATAGTAAGTGGTATGAAGTCAATCGTGCCCACGTCGGGACATGCTCTCCATTAGATATGGATTGAGGGGGCCGATTAGACTGTCAGAGTTCAGTTGACTTACCCTGGTCGACTAGCTAGGATAGGTCCCCTCTTCAGGCCGCACAACCCTGTCATGAGGGACTAAATCATGACATACAGCCATCTAGGGAAATTTTCTTAGATATTATAAGTATAAGTAGATTTTTCAGAAATAGTAATAGTATTATGAAAAGTAAATTTATATAGTCTAATATATGTCATTTAAATTAGCATTTACAATTTCAGTTATCCATGATATTATTTTTAAATCAAATTATTTATATAGAAATATAACTCAGTAGCCATACACTAGTAATAACATGTTTCGTCTTACTGAGTGTTGGCTCATCCCAGTATTGAATTGTTTTTCAGGTGAACTAGTTAGGTGAGCGGAGCAAGCTCATAGGTAGAGGGGCTGTCGTACTACCCTTTTTAAGAGTGAGTATTATTTTTGGGTGGCATGTTTTGTAAACCCTTGGTATTAGTAAGGGTAGTTTCGAGAGAACAAAAATGTTTATATATTGTGGGATGATTTAACACTCTGCTATTGTATTATGTGTGATTTTATTTTATATGATTGACCTTCCGTTGTTTAGGTTAATGATTGAATTTAAAACTAGGGAAAAATATTTTGTTTTATTAGTATGTCGTTTCATAAGTGCTATAGGCGGTCGAATGGCCCCCTACAAGTGATCAATCACCAACCCCCCGAGAGTGTTCATTTTGCACTCTCTCTTAATTTTCTTTGATATTTCAAGTATATTAATGCTTCTCTACACATGATAAGGCATCTATGATTGATGTTGATTGATCATATCTTTAAAGTTTCCTCAAGAACAAGTGGATTTGCATGAGTTTTCCAAAAAAAATCAATGTTTTTTGAGAAGTTCTCAAATTATGTGGGATCATACATCCATCAAGTGGCGTACAAGTGTTATCCAACCTTTTCAAATGACGGTCAAGTGGGGTTTGTGGTTCTCCTTCAAAAAGTCTACACTATTTAAAAATAGTTTTATGGTTTTCCTTCAAAATAAATCAAAACTTCTTTTAAAAAAAATTTAGTTTTTTTAATGAACCATTCATGATGTGCCTATTAAATGGATTTAGAAGCCGCTTTTCGAAAAAATAATTCAAGGGATTTAAAGTTGGCTTTTTATGATTTTTCTCCTAAGAAACCAAATCATGCAAATTCAAATATTTTCATAAAATAATCCAAAAAATAATTTTAAACTTGAATTAAAACTATTTTTTTTGGGAACTATCGATTACTTGATTCCTCTTTTGAGAATATGCAAATTGTCTAATTAGCAGATCCAACCATACCGAACAAAGAACCTATATTCCTACTTTCTATCTTCTCCATTTCTTCTTCATTGTTTGTTAACTTATATGTGTTGTACATGAATTTTGATTAGATGTTAAATTAGTAGGGCTTTCATGAGGATTAGTCCTTTACACAAGTCCTATGAAGGCCTTTTCAAAGGGGTAAAGGTTGAACATTTTCTAAAATCATACTTTCACAAACTACAAATGTTTATTTTTTTTGTAAAATTTTTTTTAAGATATACACACATATAAGATAAGTACGGTAACCATTCAAAGGAATTGGTGATTTGGAGTGTTATTGTGTCGAGGCTTATTTGAATAATTGAATCTCCGCAAATTCATATATCCAAACACAAGACAAGAATTGTTAGATTATAATGTGTCAAAAATTCAAATAAACTAACTCTCAGGGTGTGGTTCAGGTGATAATGTGGGCTGTAGGAGTATCTCTCACGAGGTCAGGTGTTCAAACCCTCTGGGGTTCGTTTTCGTCCCTGAATTCTTGAAATTTACCTCCATTTGAAGTTGTGGGATCGGCTTCAACGGACGCAGGATTAGTCACATGAAGCGTAAAATGGATATGTGAAAACGTGATGCGTAATCCAAAAAAAAAAATTATTCAAATAAAGTAGTGCTCGACTAGAAACATAACAGGTCCGCCCAAATTTTCTCATGATTTATGTCTGCAAGACTTCGTCAGCTCGTCATAATGTGGTTTTGACTCCCTCGTCTCCACGCCATCATGGAAATTATTTCCGAGTTTCAACGACCGCCAGGACGCCCCCAAACTACACGGACAGGTTGAATGACTTTCACTTTCACGGGTCAACCGAACCACTTGAAAGTGGGGCAACTGACACAACCCAAGCGTCCAATGTGGTGCGCAGCAGTTTTAAGTGGAATTCTCCATTTGTGTCTGATGCTACTTTCCTTTTTCCTTTCATGTCACAGCAGCGGTTTCCCATGTCTAAATGGAGACGCCGACTGATGCTTACTCAACGTTTACTACGCTAAAATTAAATGCATTGGTAGTGAAATAATTTTTTTTTCACAAAAAATCATATGATAGGTGTATAAAATTGTTAACGCAATCGAATTTGATTTACATGTACACAGCATGTGATGGTTACCTGTAACTAATAAGAAAATAAAATGCTTAATAGACCCTCAAGTTAGGAATGAGAAATTATGGACATGCGTGATAGTGTTGAGAGGCGTGAGATCTCTTATATTTTTATGAATTTATTTTTAGGTTTAATTTGTTTTGGAATATATATCCATATATATTCGGATATCACATTGAAAATGTAGTTGATTTTTGGTCCATCGAGTTTGAAGAGCGTAAGGAGGAGTCATATATGCCGAGGTTAAATTTCCAAGGCCTCCTTGATCAAGGAGAGTTAAATTTGGAATCCTAGAAAATAAAAGGTAAACCAAATAAATCAAAATATTCTTCAAAATTTGTGGCTAGAAACATTTGAACAAAGTGTACCATTCCATGTTCATATGCTCGGGCAATTGAAAAATGTGTACTATGTGGAACACATCCTATTGGGGCTATTTTAACGCTCCAAAAAGTCACCTCCTATAGGAGGGTTGAATCTCCAGATCATCTCGATTGGGTGGAGAACTTGAAATCAAAAGGGTTGTGGTTTCTTGGATTCATAACTATAGCTTTTGGTGTGGTGGTGGATGCCAGAGCCAACCATTGGTATCTAGTGTGCTTGTACTTTATTTTTTTACACTGTAGTTAGGATCCACGGCATCCATGGCAAGCACAAGTTTTGTTCAAGGAATACCAATTTTTAGACCTCTTTTGTTTAATGAATATAACTATACATATTGGAAGACTAAAATGAAAATATAAAAATTCAATCCATTTATATAAATTTGTGGAAGATAGTTATGAATAGACCTCACATACTACGTAAATTTGTTGATGGTGTTTATATTGTCAAATTTGAGCATGAATGGAATAAAAATGATAATAAGAAAGTTCAGCTTAACACTAAGGTTATGAATAATCTTTATTGCACATTAGATTTTAATAAATTTAACAGAGTTTCTGATTGTGAGTCTGCAAAAGAAATCCAAGATAGGTTGGAAGAAGATTATGAAGAGACAAATCAAGTAAAAGCCACTACAATAGATTTTGAAACAAACTCAAATAGTGGGTCTAATGATCAATTGACAGCTTATATGTTTTTGATAGTAGATTTAAATGAAGAATATGAGGTAAGTTCTTGTATTCTTTTATTTTCTATGGATAAAATTGAATTTGCATTTGAAGAACTATTCTATGCATTTAAAAAACAAGAACAAGAAAAACCTTCGAGATCTTTTTCTAGCTTACACAAAATATGTTTTGAAAAATTCAGAAATTGTTAATAAAAACCAATCCTACTAGGAAGATATTCAATGAATGCACTATGAATAAAAAATACAAAGACAATTAGCTCAACCAGGATAATATTGAAGTATCCTTCAAGAAATGTATTTCGATTAATTTCCTTCAAGCTGCTTATGCTAAATTTATAGACCATGCATAGCCTTCTTTGAGCAGCAACTTTGGTCTTTACAACAAATGTCTAATGGTTAGAGGACTCCGTTGACCTTATAGGTCATATCCCATTTTGATAATGACAAATATCTTTGTATCTTACCCGTGCCTTAAGTTTTTGTATAGAACTATTCTTAGCATGAAATGACAAAGATTTAGACAAAGTCATAAAGAACTCAATGCTCACATCATATGGTGGCGTTTGGAGAAGTAAAGGAAATGAAGACAAAATATTTTCAATTTGTATTTGTTGTTTAATTCATTAGGGTTTGTAATATGGTCTATAATAATTAATTGAATAAGCTAAATGACCACAGATTAACCTTAAGACTTCATGCACATAACGAAAAATCCCTAAAAGATCAAAAATCACACTTATAGGGACAAAACTTATGAGGCCAAACATGACTTAAAAGCACAAAATTAGTGGTCTCGGTCAATCGAACCTTTGGCAGTATAAATGCCTTTGTTAACCAAACTAGTCAGAAGTCAACATGTTGACTTCACTCGGTCGATCGTTCTGAATTGAACGTATCATCCTAGGTAGACCGAACCATAAAGTGCCCGACTCCCTAACAACTTGGTCGACCAAATATGTAGTTCAAGTTAGCTTGGGTCGACTGAACCTATATGAGTAGCCGACCGAACCCACGAAGGGTTTAGAATCGCCCTGAGTTGGTCGACCAAACCTACAGTTCAAAATTGCCTTGGTCAGCCAAACTTATTAAAGTGGTCGATTGAACCTTAACTATGGTCAACTGAATCTCTCAAGTTGGTCAAATTTTTACCACAGTTAAACAAGGTTAATTTTTATTAAACATAATTAAACAATTCCTAAAATGCCTTTTATATCCCAAACGGTTATAATTTTCTAAAAGGCTATATATACCCTTTCATTTAGAGAGATTAGCAAGAAATTAACATCTTGATTAGAAAAAAATCTTATGAAATTTCCTGAACTATTTTTTATTTTCTCTTCCATTCAAGCTTACAAATTTCGACTCTTACACATTCCTCTTGCAAAAATTCTTTGGTAAGAGTATCTTGAGATCATCCATACTATTAATAGAAGCTTACACTTTCATATTAATTGATTGATATTGATTTTCATTGAGAGTAAGCTTGAGTTTTCCCTTGTGATTTTATTCATAAGTTTCTTGGGAAAACTCTCTAGGGCTTGTGCATCTTTTCATTATTATTGCAAAGATTCAAGAGCTTGTATTGTAGATTGAAAAAATAATTTTATACGAGCTAAAGACTCAAATATCTCTTATACTTAATACTTGAAAAATTATTTTTGAGATATTTGATTGTTTTCTTAAAATATTTAAAACCATATTTGTGATATTGTTTCAAAGAATCTCTCATAACACACTCTCACATATTACTTGCTATATTGACATTATCTTGAGAGTTGTTTCATTATACTTCATTGAGCTTATGATTCCTATCATATTGAAGTGCATTGATTATATTGGTACGTTGTCAGGCCCCGAACCAAGAAATGGGACCCAGGGGTGAATTTAAGTAACCTAACCCATCTCTGTATCAATTAAAACATACATGATACAAAATAAAAAGGAGGTCCGACCCCGTAGGGTGAACGGATGCCCTATATACATACATACAATCGTCCATACTCATCAGAACACGCAGCGGAATACGATCTTTCTATACATAAACTGTACCATACCAGAGTCTATACCATACAAGGATATACATCCCGACGAATAGCATATATAGTACGGGCGTTTACTAAATCCATTACGACAACCCGGTTACAAAACTCGTACCTATCAGGCACTAGTAGTAGCTAAACAACACCCCTCGCTTCCGGATGCTAGGATGCTAGTTTCGGCTACCCGAAGGACCTAAAAACATTTGAATATATTCGAGGTGAGACACCTCTCAGTAAGGGAGAAAACATGTTATATCAGTGTGTGGCATACTAGTGTCATTTTATATACTTCATAACACTATGCATATGATACAGTTGAAACAATTCGTACACTTTCAAAAAATTTCCATACAGTTCCAGTATTTTCACAAAAACCATTCCAGTTCATACGATACTCAAATACATATGTACATACATACATATGGTCAGTGTCGTCACGCTAGTTCGCAACTACACAAGGTTACCTAGTCTCACAGCGATTACATTGCTACATATGCAACTACGCTGCGATGATCAAGGCCCAATAGTGAATCCATTGCCACATACGCAACTACACAAGGTCACCTAGTCTCACAGCGATTACATTTCTACACATGCAACTACGAAGATCTACGACTCAGGCCCAATAGTGAATCCATTGCTACATACGCAACTACACAAGGTCACCTAGCCTCACCCCAATTACATTGCCACGTGCCAAACTATGTTGCGACGACCTAGGCCCACTGTGAATCCATTGCCACATACGGTGTAGAACATACCTTCGGTGACCAGCCAAAACATACTGGTGATATTTCACACCTCGGATATAGAGCCAGCCACTCTTTCCACGGTAACTACCCGAAACCTGGCTGTTTTACAAATTCGTAGAATTATTTTGGAACTCACGTTCCTATACATTTCAGCGTACGGTAATTAGCTGCCACATAGCTGTTTTCACAAATATTTGGAACAAAATACATACATACAACATACCACACTTATTTGGTTTACGGCAAATCATATCGTTTACAAATTCAAGTATACAGTTTATGAAAATATGGATTACGGTCACCTCAATATTACAGTTTAAACAAGACAAATGATTTTCCAAACAAAATAGAGATGATACCCGAAATCCCCAATTTTCTCAAAAACTGTAACCCAAAAATCCCGTGTTTTTACCCGATAGATTTCTCCAAATAAGTGGCCGAAACATACATACAATCATAGCCTACAGGCTTACTAATCCTGATTTAAAAAATGGACTGATATAAACAGAATCCCCTTACCTTAACTCGAAATCCAACTACGAACTCTACGGTCCTCAAAACTACGAACCGAGACTCCGAAACCTACAAACCACAGTACAGTACATGCTTACAATTTGTACCACTACACATATACTGAATTAGAAATGAAAAACGAACCTTACCTCAATTTTAGCTCGAAACATGAAAATGCTCGAATCGAGATTCCGATCTGCTAGAAACATAGAGAATCCTTCACTAATCCTCGGAGTAACTTTGGATTTGCGATTCAGGCGACAAACGGCGAAGAAAATCAAGGAGAGAGAGAGTATCCTAGAGAGAGAGAGAGAGAGAGAGAGAGAGAGAAACCATAACTTAGCAACTAAGCATCCCCAAAAGTCCTTTTATAAGCCTTTGACCCGAGGGATTTCGTCGACGAAATGGTGCCTTCGTCGATGAAAAGTTAGGGATTTCGTCGAGAAATCGAAGAATTCATCGACGAATCCTGATATTTCCAATTTTCGCCTCTCGGCTTTTCTTCGTCGACGAACCTCTGAATTTCGTTGACGAAAAGCCTTCTACCTTCATCGAAGAATTATGGCTTCGTCGATGAAGCCTGCAGAATTCCATTTTTACCCCTCTTACATAAAAATCCACATATCACGGTTCGGGTTCTTACAACATACTTGCTTATTAGAGAAGCAGTGATATTGTACAAAAAAATTTATATTGTTCATCTGTTGTATTCTAGGCGTGGCTTGAGGGGGTGTTGATCTAGCCCATAAAGATTAGTTGCAAAGGTTGGGGTTAGTCCTGTTAATCTGACCCGAGGTTTTCCTTGCCTAGTAAAGAAAGGGTGTTGTATTCGGTGTCACTCCACCCGCAAGTGAGTTTTAGTGGACTCCTCGGGCTTGCAAGATAGAGGTGGGGATGTAGACACATTTTCCAAACCTCGATAACACATCTAGTGTCATATTTACTTTATTTGTTCTACGATCTTGTGCGTGCTTGTTTAAATTTGTCTGGAGCAAATTAATTGTAGTTGCATCTATCTGTTTATTTTATACATGCTCTAGATTGACTTTAGGTTTGTGAAATACTATTGTTGGTTAGTTGACCTAGGAAGAAAATTTTTAAATATCCAATACACCCCCTATTGGGTTTACACTAAAGTCAACAATTGGTATTAGAGCCTTGTTGGTTAGACTTATTGATTTTCTGCAAAAAGATCATAATGGCTCATGTTAGTGTAACCCCTTTTGCTGAGGGACACTCATCTACATGCCCTCCTATTTTCAATGGTGTGAACTACACTTTCTGGAAACAAAGGATGCATATTTACCTTTAAAACATTGATTGGAAGGTGTGGAGAGTGGTCTTTAGAGGAAATTATATTCCCATGAAAACTGTAGAGGAGGCAAGAGTACCTAAGACTGAGGAAGAATACACTGATGATGACATAAAAGCAATAAATGTAAATGCAACTACTATGAATAATTTATGTTGTGCATTTGATGCAAATGAATTCAATAGGATTATGACATGCACAACCACAAAGGAAATATGGGATAAACTAGAGGTTACTTATGAGGGCACTAGAGATGTTAAGGATAGTAGGATTGACATGTTAACTAGTGAGTACAAGACATTTAGGATGAACACTAGTGAATCAATACAAAGCATGTACACTCGTTTCACTCACATCATTAACTCATTACATGCACTAGGCAAAACTTATCCCACATATGAAATGATTAGGAAAATTCTTAGGGGATTGCCACCAATTTGGAAAGTAAAGGCTAGGCTATAGTCAAGGGTAGAGACTTAAAGGCAATGACTTTAGATGAACTGATAGGGTCACTTATCACATAGGAGATGAATATTAATGAGATATTGAATGAGCAAAATAGAGTAAAGAAGGTAACTGCCTTAAAAACATCTGCTACCACCTCTAATGAATGTAATGAACTAGAATCAGGAGAAGATATGGCTATGCCTACCCAAAAATTTAGTAAGTTCTTTAGAAAGAATAGTAGACCATATAGAAGGTTCTAGGGCTCAGTATCTGAAAAGGGAGAGTCAGGAAAAAGAAAATAAAAATCAATTGCTCCCACATGCTACAACTGTAACAATGTCGGACATATCAAATAATACTGCTCATTGTTGAAAAAGGAATCAAAGAAAAAGAAGAAAGTAATGAAAGCCGGCACATAGTGGGACAAACATAATAGCAGTGATTCAGACACGGACTCTAGTGACTTTGAGGTTGCTAACTTGTGCCTGATTGCACACAATGATGAGGTACTATCATCTTACTCTTTATCTTCTTACTATTCTGATGATGATTCTGATTCTGATAGTGTGCCTAAATATAAAGAATTGCATCATGAATATATTTGTGTCTTTAAATTGCTAAATAAGACGACCAAGGAAAATGGTGTTTTGAAAAGCAAATGTGAAAATTGGTCAAAACTTTTTGAAATCGGAAAGAAGTTTCATGGCACGTCACTTAAGAAAAAAAGGATTTAAAAATTGTAGAGCTTGAAAGAAAATTGGAGAATAGCTCCACAATTATCTATAAATTTACAGAGGGCCAAAACAATTTTAAAAAACTTCTTGGGGTCCAAAGAAATTCGCTTAATAAGAAGGTCTCGACTTTAATGGAATTGAAAACAAAAGACGAAATGATCTTTATTTGGGACATTTTACTCATGAATCAAAAACACACATTCCACCTAAAGAATCATTCAGGAAAATGACATGTTATAAATGCAAATAGAAGGGTCCTATTCAATTTGACTGTTCATTTAGAAATAGAAATGTGAAAATTAAGAAAGTATGGAGAGTCAAAGGTTAACGAAGCAAGAACCCCTTTGGACCCAAAATAATTTGGGGACCAACATTTGTTACTTAAATATTTTTGCAGGTGTACTTGATGTTGTCCTCATCTAAGGACAAGTGGTATATGGATAGTGGCTGTTCACGACATATGACTGGCGACAAGGCCAAGTTCGCATCCATTGCACCCAATAAAGGAGGTTTCGTGACCTTCGGGGACAACGCAAAGGGCAGAATCATTGGAGTAGGTAAGGTTAGTAAGGAACCTTCCCTTGTTATTGATAATGTCTTATTAGTTGATGGTTTAAAACATAATCTACTGAGTATAAGTTAATTGTGTGATAAAGGTTATAGATTGTCCTTTGAAAATGACAAATGCATTGTTGAGAATAAATCTGATAACTAAATTCTTTTTACTGCTGATCGTCACGAAAATGTTTATGCCACTAGTTTTGATAACCTTGCTTCACAACATGTAACGTGTTTTTCTGCTATAAATGAAGCAAGTTGGTTGTGGCATAGGCATCTAGGGCATGCTAGCATGGATCTACTATCAAAACTTGTGAAAAAGGACTTAGTTAAAGGCTTACCAAAAACTCCTTTTGTGAAAAAATAGGTAAACAAACAAGATTTAGTTTCAAGAAAAAGAAAATCATATCCACTACTACTAGGCCACTTCAAATGTTGCTGTAGAGACCCGGAGAATTTATATTAATTAAATAATAAGAGAAAGAAAGAAAAGGGGAATTACAAAAGGGGACTCAGTAGGGTCTCATCGACAAACACTCTGCAGTCGTCGACGAATCGGCTTCTTGGGTTCGTCGACGTGGACGTGTGTCTCATCAATGAGAATTTACCGAGAGGCTGCTTTTTAGGGCCTGAATTTCATCGACGAGGGTAATGTGTTCGTCGATGAATTCCTTTCTTTGGTTAGTCGATGAGGTAACATGGCTCATCGACGTGGCCACGTGGACAAACTTTCTATATAAGGCCGAAAATCGTCTTTTCTGCGAGAATCTCAGGCATAACTCTCTCTCTCTCTCTAGAATACATTTTCTCTACCTTCTCTCAACTATTCCAGCTTGGTTTCTCCTCGGTTCGATGATCAAAAGCTACCATGGTGATCCTGGGGAAATTCTCTACAACCTAGGTGGAACAGAAATTCAATTTGAGCAGTTTGGGCACCATCCTAAAATTAAGGTAAGTGGATTTTTAGGTATATTCAGTATTTCCAGTTTTATTTGGGGCCAAATTTTGTATTTTATGAGAATATACTTGTATTTTGTGGAATAAAATTAGAGTATTATGATTTCAGGGTTAGGGTATTTTTGAGACCTTGTAGGCATGGGTTGAGGACCCCAGTGGTATTTTTTTCAGAAGCCCAGGTAAATAATAAATAGTTTATAATTCAGAAGATAGAAGAATGAAGAATATTTTGGGTATTTAGTTGACTGACATGATATATATATATATATATATATATATATATATATATATATAAAATATTTTCAAGATTATGGAATTATAATTGCCAAAAGCGTAATTTAGAACGTTAGTAGGCGAACTTAATTGCTAGGTAAGTGAAATATGCTATGCTAACAAATTCGGGAATTTTTATTAGTATCAATTATAATATCTGAATATGATTACAAGGTGTGATTTTGAATATATCAGAATATAGATTTATATAGATTTTGATATATGAGTTCTATTTAGTGTGTGGCACGAGTTTGTGTTTAGTACATGATATATATAGTTTTCAAAATATCATGAATTATACATGTTCTACAGAATTATGAAATTCCAGTATACATATAGATAGATATTTTATAGAATATTCAGAAATATGATTTATAGTATTTTTAGAATGCTATGACTTTAGAACCATGATTTTCAGATATACAGGAATTTAGATATCCAGTCAGTTATACAGATTCAGATTATCTAGATCAGTTTTACAGTATTATGGTTATTTCATAATCAGGGTAAAAATAGTGAGATAATTATAAATATCAATATTATATATTATCAGACCCTGATGAATTATTTAGTCAGATTTAGTCAGCAGAGCACAGTACCGTAGCTATTTTAATTTAGAGTGCAATCACATAACTTAGATAGTATGTGAATTTTTTAGCAGTCGATCGTGCCTATGTTGTGGACAGGCTCCCCGTTAGTTAGGGTTGAGAAGGTTGATCTAACTATCGGAGTTCAGTTGACTTCTCCTGGTCAGCCAGCTAGTGATAGGTCCCGCCTACGGGTCACACAACCCTGTCATTAGGGGTCAAATCGTGACATTCAGTTTTCCAGGGTATAATCACAGTTATCTATGTGTTATTACAGTTTTATAGAATAGCAGTAGATATATTATATTTCTAGAAGTATGAGTAAGTAAAAACAAAAATATTATAGTTGTATCTTAAACTATGTTAGGTGTAAGTTGTATAGTATATTGTTTTATCAGTTTTATAGATTCAGTAATATATCAGTTATTATTGTGCAACTCAGTTACCACACACTAGCAATAGCATATTTCGTCTTACTGAGCGATGTTTCATCCCAGTGATTTAACATTTTTCAGGTGATCCAGTTAGGTGAGCAGATCAGGCTCGCAGATAGAGGGGACGTTGTACTGCCCCGTCAAGAGGGTAAGTTGTAACAACCTGCCTATTTTCAATTATTTTTTTTCATAACAACATTTTATGTAATAATCCTGTACAATTGAATAACATAATCAACCTAGACCCATGGGTACCTGGGATATACCCAAAATACAACTCAGATACATAAGATATCATCCAACCAACACAATACCAGAGTCTTACTGAAATTGTTACATACATACTCACATCCCGAAATAACCAAAAATGTCCTAGGGTTACAACCCAAAAATCCATCAGACCCTAACAAAATGACTTACCTTTCTGACAGGGTAGAATAGTCAACCACTAATGCTGTAGAGCTCTATCCGCTCTTCTATCTGGGGCTCCTAAAATGTTTATATAGTTAGGGTGAGACACCTCTCAGTAAGGGAAATAAACTAATATCAGTGTGTGGCAACATGAGTATTTTCGTATTGTAAGTATAACAGTACATAAATTATATTTGATGAAACTGTCTATATCATATCTAGGGAAAACATAATTTCTCATAATATGGTATAACATACTGAATTTCTATACGTAAAAATTATCTCATATAGTACATGAAATAACACATTGGATGGATAGCTAACTGGTGTCATGTCTTACCCCCACATGACTAGGTTGTGCGGCCTGAAGGCGGGACCTAGCAATGGCTGGCTGACCACGCTAGATCACATAAGTTTGTAAGTACAATGGGTCTGCCCCACCTGGTCCGGACACTAGAGGGACGCCTGCACTACCATAAAACCACATCGACTGCATATCTCGCACTGCCCTTTAGGACAAGTGGTAGCACTAACATATATATGATCGTGATCTTATAGCTATGGTACCGTGCTTCATAAAAACCTAAACCAAGCCATCCAGGTTATGATAACATATAGTAAATTTAAAATAATGATACATAATTGTTTCATAATAATATCTGTCATGATAATATTTTCATGAATTCTTACATAACATATCATGTAAAATTCACGACTCTTACGTTGGCATAACATATCATATAAAACCACGGCCTTTACACTGACATATCATATAAAATCCATGGCTCTTACACCGGCATATCATATAAAATCCATGGTCCTTATGCTGACATATCATATAAAATCCATAATTGTAAAATTCCTGTATCATTTTTAATATTTTCCTGAAAAAAGTAAAAACATGCTTATTCTGAAAAGATAATATTCTGATATTACATAAAATCATGGAATTTCATAATATTACATAAAATCATGGAATTTCATAATCATATCAACCAAAAATGGATATTGTTCCATTCATAAAATTTACACAAAATCTTAATCCCTGCTGAACTGTATTAAAATAGTTTTCCTGTTAAACAATAGTATTCCCAAACTCAGTTCTATAACATAAATAGATTCCTTGAAAATAAAAGCTGAATATTAATAAATAATTTCATAGAAATATTGACTTAGTATATCCCCTTACCTGACTTATGAAAAAGCCTACAAATTACTCCAAAATTACACCCTTGTGATCTCAACTCAACACCCTAAAATTGATATTTTCCCTCCAAAACTTCAGTATTATCTTACCTAACATATTCTCCTCAGTCCAGAAACACCAAAAACCTAATAAAACTGAAATTAACTAACTTACCCAAATTTTGGGATGGTGCTCAAGTAGGCCTAATCAACAATCCACACTAGTAGATATGGAGAGAATCTTTCCAGCAGTAGCGTGACAGCTTCGGATCGTCGAATCGGTAAAGAACCGGCCCAAAAACTTAGAGAGAAGGGGTGGGGATGAAATGTAGAAAGAGAGAGAGAGAGAGAGAGAGAGAGAGAGAGAGAGAGAGAGAAGGATTGCATACAGGTTTTCTCGCTGAAAACCCAAATTTGAGCTATTTATACATCTGCCTTCGTTAACAAGACACATCACTTCGTCGACGAAGCCAAGTAGAGAGTTCGTCGACGAACATTTATTCATTGTCGATGAATTTCAGGCCCTAAAATAGCCCTTTTGGTAATTCCTCGTCAACAAGACTTGTGTCCTCGTCGACGATCTCAATAAGCCGCTTTGTCGCGTTCGTCGATGAGATCCTGCTGTGTATGTCACGACTTGCTTATTTTCCTCATTTTTTTTTATAATAAAATCAACATCATACATTCTAGCTCAGCATATCACAATCCACATGGACCTGTGGGTACCAGCGATACAACAAAATTCAAAACAGAAGCCTAAGCAGCAGAAAATATACAATCATATACATACCATCATGTCATACATCACAATACCAGAGTTACTACAATTATTGTGTCTCAGTATATACATTCCAAAAACTAGATCTAGGGACATTCCCTACAAAATCTAACTGTCCCTACAAAAACTTACCCTTGAAAAAGGGTAGATAAACAGCACTATATTAGCGGGGCTTTTCCCGCTCTCCTATCTGGGGCTCTTGAAAAGTTTATAAGATTTAGGGGTAAGACACCTCTCAGTAAGGGAAATAAACTAACACTAGTGTGTGGCAACATGAGTATTTCATGTTCTATATTTACCATACATAACATATTCAGTACTATTTGTCAAATATGGGAAAACATATATATAAATATATATATATATATATATAAACACATGGCAGAACATACTGTATTTCCATAAACATATCTCATCTCATATAGTAATAATAACATAAAAACAATCCTAGTAGGTTAGCTGGCTGTTGTCATGTATTACCCCCACATGACTAGGTTGTGTGGCCCGAAGGCGGGACTTGACAATGGTTAGTCGACCACTGCCAAGTCAAACATATAGTTTGTAAGTCCGATGGGCCTGCTTGACCTGGTCCGTACACCAGGGGCGATCACACACTCTTCTTAAAAGCCACATCGACCATCCAATCTCATACCACTCCGTACAGCGGCGTTAACACAAATATCATGATCACGAAGACCATGGACACTTAGCAACGGTACCGTGCAAGTGCTAGCCTAGACCAAGCCAACCAGGTTTTGATATCATATAACATATACTAAACCATGATACATGGGTATTTCATATCATTAATTTTCACTTTAATCATATCATTTCGCATATATACGTATATCATGAAAATCATCAGCTCGTACGCCGATATTACACATTTTATCATAGCACGGCCCGTATGCTAGAAAACCACATCATAGCATAGCCCGTACATTGGAAAACATATCATAGCACAACCTATACGCTAGCAAATCACATCATAGCACGACCCGTACGGCGGCAAACATATCATAGCATAGCCCGCACACTAGCAAATCACATCATAGCACGGCCTGTACGCCAGCAAACATTTAAAAATCTCAGCCTGTACGCTGGTTTTCAAATTATAAAAATCCGTATCATAATCACAATTCTAGAAACAGTAATTCATAGCATTCTATACTCATGCCACACTAACAAATTTTCACATATTCAACATACCGTCATTTTAACAGAATTTTCCCAAATATAAATCATATATAAATATATATTCATCTCCCTGAAATCGAATTCTATAATAATATACAAACATTTTTCAAAAAGTACTAGCTTAGTTTATCCCCTTACCTGGCTACTGAGAAAGCCTCCAAAACAATCTAGTCTAACTCCCGTAGGATTTTTTGACCAATACCCTGAAAATGAAACTCCCAATATTAAAGTTAAGAATTTCTACGCGTATAACAATTCCTTCAACTGTAAAAAGTCCAAATATTGAGTAGAAAACCTTACCCTAGATTTGGTAAGGTTTCCAACTTGCTTCCACCAACGATCCGCTCCAGCAGATTTGGAGAAAACTTCCCAAAGAGCGTGGTGGTGACTTCGGATTGTTGATCCGGCGTAAATTTGGCCCGAAATCGAAGAGAGAGAGAGAGACAATCGAAGGGGAGAGAGAGAGAGAGAAGAGGTAGCTTCGTTTGTAAGTTAAAAGTCTGGATTTTTACATATATATAGAACTGGATTCATCGACGAGCCATGTCCTTTATTGATGAATCCTTCATTAATTTCGTCAACGAAATTCATTCCTCGTCAACGAAATTTAGGCAGCTCAGAAACCACTCTCGGTATTTCTTCATCGACGAATTCTCTTAAGCATTCGTCAACGAAGTCGACTGCTTCCTTCTATTTTCGGTTTCCATTTCCTCCTCTCTTTATTATAATTTAAATACCATTATTCTCTGGCCGTTACATTCTCCCCTCCTTATAAAAATTTCGTCCTCGAAATTTACTATTTACGTAGCTTGTCATCCCTTAACAAGAAAAGGGCTACTTATTTTATTACTCACCCTCACTTATGGTGGACGAATACCGTGATTACATTTCGAGTCTTGGGAGATTACATATACAAAAGAAAACCATTCTCTCAAAACTAAAATACTACACTAATTATACCATTACATGTACCTGCAAAAGAAAACTACCTAACTACTTACATTTTATCCAATCAAACTTCTTGGAATAGATGCAAATACCTCTTTCTCATCTGCTCCTCAGATTCCCAAAAAGCCTCCTCAACCGCATGATTCCTCCATAAAACTTTGACCTGAGGAATCTTCTTATTACGTAGCTCCTGTACTTTCCTATCCAGAATCTGTATGGGTACCTCCTCATACACCAATGAATTACTAAGCTCTAATTCATCATAACTAATGACATGAGAAGGGTCTGGAACGTATTTCCTCAACATAGCAACATGAAATACGTCGTGGATCCTGGACAACACAGGAGGTAAAGCTAGCCTGTAGGCTACTGGTCCCATTTTATCTAAAATCTCAAAAGGACCGATAAACCTAGGACTAAGTTTACCCTTCTTCCCAAATCGCATAACCCCTTTCATTGGAGCTATCTTTAGAAACACATGATTACCCACATCAAATTCCAGATTCCTGTAGTGATTATCAGTGTCACTTTTCTGTCGGCTCTGTGCTGCACTAATCATGTCCCTGATAAGACGAACTTTATCACACGCTTGCTGCACCAGCTCTGGCCCCACTATTCGCCGCTCACCCACTTCATCCCAAAACAAAGGAGATCAACATCTCCTACCGTATAGTGCCTCGAATGGTGTCATGCCAATACTAGACTGGTAACTATTATTATACGCGAACTCTACCAGCGGCATAAACTGAGTCCAACTACCCCCAAAGTCTAATACGCATGCACGAAGCATATCCTCTAGTATCTGTATTGTCCTCTTTGTCTGCCCGTCTGACTGAGGATAGAATGTCGTACTAAATGATAACTGAGACCCCAGAGCCTCTTGCAAACTCTTCCAAAAACGTGATGTGAAACACGGGTCTCTATCTGACACAATTGATACTGGCACTCCATGAGAACAAACTATCTCCTGAATGTAGATCTCCGCTAAACGGTTGAGGGAGTAGTTGATCTTGATAGGTATAAAGTGGGCGGTCTTAGTCAAATGATCAACAATCACCCAGATGGCATTTTGGCTATATAATGCCGTTGGCAGTCCTGACACGAAGTCCATAGATATATGATCCCACTTCCACTCTAGGATGAATAACGGCTGCAACTACCCTGCCGGCCTTTGGTGCTCAGCCTTTACCTGTTGGCTTGTCAAACACTGTGCTACATACTCAGCGATCACTCTCTTTATACCACTCCACCAGTACGACTCTCGCAGATCCCTGTACATCTTTGTACTGCCAGGATGAACCGTATACAAGGATCTGTGAGCCTCTTCTAAAATGGTCCTCCTGATCTCAATATCAGTAGGAACACATAATCTGGAACGGAACCACAAAGCTCCATCATCTTCTATACTAAAATCCTCCCCCTGACCACTCCGTACTCTGTCTATCACCTCTGCAAATACTGGATCTTCCTTTTGAGCGACTTTTATTCTTTCTTGCAGAATAGGCTGCACCACTAAACTGGAAATGTGAGCCTGAGAACCACTCTCAACCAATTCAATGCCGAGTCTCTCCAGATCCATCATGATCGGATACTGAATCTCTATAGACGTCAACACTGGTTCCCTGGATTTCCTGCTCAAAGCATCAACTACCACGTTTGCTTTCCCCGGGTGATAATTGATGGTACAATCAAAATCCTTAATCAACTCCATCCTCCTTCTCTGCCTCATGTTCAGTTCCTTCTGTGTGAAGAAATACTTTAAACTCTTGTGGTTAGAGAAAATCTCACACTTCTCGCCGTACAGGTAATGCCTCCAAATTTTCAACGCGTGTACAATTGCAGCTAATTCAAGATCTTGGGTAGGGTAGTTCTTTTCATATTCTTTCAACTACCTAGACGCATATGCCACTACTCTGCCATGCTGCATCTATACACAACCAAGTCCCTTCAAGGATGCATCACTGTAAATGACATACCCCTCACCCCCTGATGGGATGATCAACACTAGCGTTGTGACTAACCTCTGCTTCAGTTCCTGAAAACTCTGCTCACAGCTGTCGTCCCACTCAAACCTGACATTCTTCCTTGTCAGTAGTGTCAAAGGTCCTGACAAAGAAGAGAATCCCTCAATGAAACGGTGATAATAGCTAGCTAGCCCCAAGAAACTCCTGATCTCCTAGACATTTCTCGGTCTAGCCTAATTCACTACCGCCTCAATCTTGCTAGGATCCACATAAATACCATCTCCTGATATAACATGCCCCAAGAACACGACCTTCTTAGGCCAGAATTCACACTTACTGAACTTGACATACAACTTCTTTTCCCGAAGTGTCTACAAAACCTACCTCAGGTGCGTCTCATGCTCCTCATAACTCCTTGAATAGACCAGTACATCATTAATAAACACAACAACAAACTAGTCTAGGTATTGGTGAAAGACTCTGTTCATCAAGTCCATAAATACCACAGGAGAATTCGTCAAACCAAACGACATAACAAGAAACTCGTAATGCCCGTACCTGGTCCTGAAGGCCATCTTCAAGACGTCTTTTGCTTTCACCTTTACCTGATGGTAGCTGGATCCGAGGTCAATTTTCGAATACACTCGTGTACCCTAAAGCTGGTCAAACAAATCGTCGATACAGGGTAGAGGATACTTGTTCTTGATTGTCACTTTATTAATTTCCCTATAGTCTATGCACATCCTCATGGTCCTGTCTTTCATCCTCACAAATAAAACTGGAGCTCCCCATGGAGATACACTGGGTCGTATAAAGCCTTTATCAAGTAGATCTTGTAACTGGTCTTTCAATTCTACCAACTTTGCAGGCGCCATCTGGTAAGGTATTTTAGAAATCGGTGCTGTACCTGGAAGTAGATCAATAGGAAAATTTACCTCACGATCGGGTGGCAAGCCTAGTAACTCGTCTGGGAAAACATTTGTAAACTTCCTTACTATCGGCGTGCTAGCAAGTTTCAGTTCATTCTCTGACTTCTCCTTCACAACAGCCACAAACCTCTGACAACCACTCAGCAATAGTCTTCTGGCCTGAATAGCTGAAACTAGCTAGGGTGGGGATTGCACTCGTGACCCTACAAACTTAAATTCTGCTTCCCCCGGAGATCTGAATATCACCTCTCGTGCTCGGGAATCTATGTTGGAAAAATTGGCTGCTAGCCAATCCATGCCAAATATAACATCAAACCTATGCATGTCCAGCACTATCAAATCAGCAGACAAAGCCTTCCCTTGAACATCAACTAGACAACCTCGGAGCACCCTATTACATTTCACTACCGACCTAGTCGGTGTAGATACCAATAATTCAACATCTAATAATTGTGTTTCAGCTCCACATAATTTAACATACCCCGAAGACACGAACGAGTGTGTAGCTTCTGAATCAAATAATGCAATAACTTTAAAAGAAAGCATAATGACCATACCCGTCACCACGTCACCTGACGTCTCAGCCTCACTCAGCGTCAGAGTAAACACCCAAGTTGGGGCCGTATTCCTTTGCTGCCCCTCACGTGGCACCTGATAACCTCCCCAATATGGTTTAGGAGCTGGAACTGCGTCTGGTGGGGTAGAGCAGTCCCGCACCATATGCCCCGGTTTACCGTAGCGATAGCACACCACACCACCATCTAGTGGAATAGGACAGTCTCGCACCATGTGCCCTAATCTACCGCAGCGATATCACACCACACCACCAGCTCGACACTCCCCCCAGTGCCTCCTACCACAAGTCTGGCAGACTGAAGGACCCTGCCCTGCTTGCACCTCGCGTCCTCCCGTATCCTATCTCCGTCCTCTACCATGATTACCTCTCTTCCACTGGCCCAGTCTATGACCCTGCTGGTAACTGGTAGATGTAGTTCTCCTCCTCTGCCCCTACTCCTCTACATCAAGACGCTCACCAATTACTGCCAAGGCCGCCCTGTCGACTAACTCAGCAAAGTTCTGAATCCGCAACACCACTACCTGCTTGAATATACTCCGCCTCAAGCCTCTCTCAAATTGCCTCGCCTTCTTCACTTCATTAGGAACAATATATGGGGCAAAACGAGAGAGTTCAATAAAACGTGCTGCATACTGCTGGACGAATAGCTGTCCCTGCTTCAGACTCAGGACTCTTCTACCTTAGCCTCCCTTACAGTAGCTGGAAAATATCTGTCAAAGAACAAATGTTTAAATCGGTCCCATGTCATGGTTATCGGAGTCACCCTCTGCTGCTCCAATAGTCTCACTGTAGTCCACCACCTCTCAGCCTCTCATGTCAGTCTATAGGTGGCCAAGAGGACTTTCTGTTCCTCTGTACATTGTAACACAGCCAAGACCTTCTTGGTCATCTGCATCCAATTCTCAGCGGCTATAGGATCAACTCCACCTGAGGATGCCAAAGGATTCATCTTCGTAAACTTCTTTATGGTGCACCCATGGCCTGCAGATGGACCACTCTGCTCCCTCGAGCTCCTAGCGATCTCAGCCATAACCTGCTGAGCCACGCTACGTAATACAGCATCAGAGTCGGTCCCAGCTGCACTGATGGTCTTGCTCCATCACTGCCACTCGCATGGGCACTATTTCCTTCTGGATCCATCCTAGAAACAACAAACACAACTTAGAAATCTATCCTTATAATTTACCCACCTATCCTCACCACTTATCTCAACATTTCCAACTCATTTCTAATCCCCAGTCCTACATTATAGGAACACAACCTGACAATAGCTTACTATGGTTTTCCTGAAATCGCCACCCTAGGAAAAACACAGAAACTACCACCGAAGTCCTGCCTATAGACTATAGAACAAACCTCGAATCATTTCCTAAACTCTGGTATTGTTTCTGCTGCATTCTAAAGTCTACAGAACCTAGCAACCTAGACTCTGATACCAAACTGTCAAGACTTGCTTATTTTCCTCATTTTTTTTTATAATAAAATCAACATCATACATTCTAGCTCAGCATATCACAATCCACCTGGACTCGTGGGTACCAGGGATACAAGAAAACACAAAACAGAAGCCTAAGCAGCAGAAAATATACAATCATATACATACCATCATGTCATACATCACAATACCAGAGTTACTACAATTACTGTGTCTCAGTATATACATTCCAAAAACTAGATCTAGGGATATTCCCCACAAAATCTAACTGTCCCTATAAAAACTTACCCTTCAAAAAGGGCAGATAAACAGCACTATATCAGCGAGGCTTTTCCCGCTCTCCTATTTGGGGCTCCTGAAAAGTTTATAAGATTTAGGGGTGAGATACCTCTCAGTAAAAGAAATAAACTAACACTAGTGTGTGGCAACATAAGTATTTCGTGTTCTACATATACCATATATAACATATTTAGTACTGTTTGTCAAATTGGGAAAACACACACACACACACACACACACACACACACACACACACACACACATATATATATATATATATATATATCAACACATGGCAGAACATACTGTATTTCCATAAACATATCTCATCTCATATAGTAATAATAACATAAAAACAATCCTGGTAGGTTAGTTGGTTGTTGTCATATATTACCCCCACATGACTGGGTTGTGTGGCCCGAAGGCGGGACCTGACAATGGTTGGCCGACCACTGCCAAGTCAAACATACAGTTTGTAAGTCCGATGGGCCTGCCTGACCTGGTCCGTACACTAGGGGCAATCACACACTCTTCTTAAAAGCCACATCGACCATCCAATCTCACACCACTCCGTACAGCGGTGTTAACACAAATATCATGATCACGAAGACCATGGACACATAACAACAATACCGTGCAAGTGCTAGCCTAGACCAAGTCGACCAGGTTCTGATATCATATAACATATACTAAAACCGTGATACATGGGTATTTCATATCATTAATTTTTACTTTAATCATATCATTTCACATATATACGTATATCATGAAAATTATCGGCCCATATGCCGGTATTACACATTTTATCATAGCACGGCCTATACGCTGGCAAACCACATCATAGCACTGCTCGTACACCGGTAAACATATCATAGCACAGCCCGTATGCTGGAAAATCACATCATAGCATGGCCCGTAAGCCGGCAAACATACCATAACACAACCCGTACGCTGGTAAATCACATCATAACACGGCCCGTATACCGGCAAACATATAAAAATCTCGGCCCATACGCCAGTTTTGCCATTATAAAAATCCGTATCATAATCACAATTCCAGAAACAGTAATTCATAGCATTCTATACTCATGCCACACTAACAAATTTTCACATATTCAACATACCGTCATTTTAACAGAATTTTCCCAAATATAAATCATATATAAATATATATTCATTTCCCTGAAATTGAATTCTATAATAGTATACAAACATTTTTCAAAAAGTACTAGCTTAGTTTATCCCCTTACCTAGCTACTAAGAAAGCCCCCAAAACAATCTAGTCTAACCCCCGTAGGATTTTCTGACCATACCCTAAAAATGAAAACTCTCAGTATTAAAGTTCAGTATTTCTACGCATATAACAATTCCTTCAACTGTCAAAAGTCCAAATATTGAGTAGAAAGCCTTACCCTGGATTTGGGAAGATTTCCAACTTGCTTCCACCAACGATACGCTCTGGCAGATTTGGAGAGAACTTCCCCTGGGACGTTGTGGTGACTTCGGATTGTCGATCCAACGTAAATTTGGCTCGGAATCAAAGAGAGAGAGAGAGAGAGAGACAACTGAAGGGGAGAGAGAGAGAGAAGAGGTAGCTTCGTTTGTAAGTTAAAAATTTGGTTTTTTACATATATATAGAACTAGATTCGTTGACAAGCCACGTCCTTCGTCGACGAATCCTTCATTAATTTCGTAGACGAAATTCATTCCTCATCGACGAAATTTAGGCGGCTTAGAAACCACTCTCGGCATTTCTTCATCGACGAATTCTCTTAAGCCTTCGTTGATGAATCCCCTGTATTCTTCGACGAAGCCCTAATGATCTCCCCTCTGTTATCCCTTCCAAAGTTCAATGTCGTCGACAAACGTGAAGCGTTCGTCGACAAAGTTGATTGCTTCCTTTTATTTCCGGTTTCCATTTCCCCCTCTCTTTATTATAATTTAAATACCATTATTCTCTTGGTTGCTACAGTGTACCCCCTTAAAAGTTTCTTTTTCCTCTCCTTTCTTTTATTATTTAATTGCTATAATTCGGTGGGTCTCTACATTCTCCCCACCTTATAAAAATTTCGTCTTCGAAATTTATTATCTATATTAAACACCATCCTTCAAGGAAAATAGGTTACAAATTTTATTATTTATCCTCACTTATGGTGGAGGAATACCGTGATTACATTCAAGGCTCTGGGAGATTACATATACACATAAAATAAAATTCTCTTACAACCAAAATACTATCTACTACCAGAAAATTATTACATCTAACTAACCTGCACAAAAGAAATTTTTACATATTTGCCAGTAATTTTTCCTGATTATAACTTATTCCCGCTGAAGAGATACAGGTACTTCTGTCATATTTGCTCCTTGAGCTCCTATGAAACCTTTTCCATCGCTAGATTTCTCCACAAGACTTTTACTAAAGGAATCTTCTTATTGTACAATTCCTGTTCTTCCCGGTCTAGAATCTGCATTGGTACGTCCTCATATGCCAGAGTATCCCCGAGCTCCATCTCACCATAACTGATCACATAGGAGGGGTCTGGGACGTATTTCCTCAACATGGGGACATGGAATATGTCGTATATTCTGGACAAAATGGGTGGTAAGGCTAGCCTGTAGGCAACTGACCCCACTCTCTCAAGGATCTCATACGGGCCAATAAACCTGGGGCTAAGCTTACCCTTCATTCCAAATCTTATAATTCCCTTTAATGGAGCTATTTTCAAAAACACGTGATCTCCAACATCAAACTCCAGTTTCCTACGACGTGTGTCAGCGTAACTCTTATGTCAGCTTTGAGATGCACTGATCCTATCTCTGATGAGCTGAACTTTATCATATGCCTGCTGCATTAGCTCTGGCCCCACAATTTTTTGCCCACCTAACTCATCCCAGTATAGAGGAGAATGACATCTTCCACCATACAGCGCTTCATAAGGTGTCGTGCCGATGTTAGGTTGACAGCTGTTATTGTATGCAAACTCCACTAGGGACATAAACTGGGTACAACTACCCCCAAAATCTAGCACGCACGCCCATAGCATATCTTCTAATATCTGAATCACCCTCTCAGTCTGGCCGTCCGTCTACGGATGAAACGTTGTGCTGAAAGATAACTGAGACCTCAGAGCCTCCTGCAAGCTCCTCCAAAAATGTGACATGAAACATGGATCTCAGTTTGATACTATAGACACTGGCACACCATGAGAACGAACTATCTCCTGAACATAAATCTCCTCCAGTTTTTCCACTAAGTAATTGACTTTAATAGGAATAAAGTGAGCGGTCTTCACCAATCTATCAATGACCACCCAAGTAGCATTATGACCATGCGGTGCCGGTGGCAAACTCATCACAAAGTCTATAGATACATAATCCCACTTCCACTCTAGGATGTAAAGTGGTTGCAATTGGCCCCCGGCCTCTGGTGTTCAGCTTTTACGTGCTGGCACGTCAAACACTTCTGTACGAACTCGAAATTTCCTGCTTCGTGCCGATCCACCAGTAAAACTCTCGCAGATCCCTATACATTTTAGTACTACCTGGATGAACTGTGTACAAGGACCTTTGAGCCTCCATTAAAATCGTCCTCCTGATGTCCATAACTATAGGCACGCACAACTTGGAACGAAACCTCAAGGTCCCATCATCAGAAATACTGAATTCATCTCCCTATCTGTCTTACACCTTTGCTATCACCTCTGCTAATTCTGCGCCATCTCTCTGAGTAGTTTTAATCCTTTCATGTAGAGTAGGTTGCATAACTAAGCTGGAAATAAATTCATGAGGATCACTCTCTACTGACTCTATACCGAGTCTTTCCAGATCCATCTGAATAAGATGTTGTACCTCCATAGCTGCCAATGCTAGTTCTACTAATTTCTTGCTCAGAGCATGAACTACCACGTTTGCATCATAATCTTTAATAAGTTCTAACCATCGTTTCTGTCTCATGTTCAGCTCCTTTTGAGTGAAGAAGTACTTCAAACTTTTGTGATAAGAGAATATCTTGCATCTCCCACCGTACCAGTAATGCCTCCAAATCTTTAACGCATGCACCACTACAGCCAATTCCAGATCATGGGTAGAGTAGTTCTTTTCATATTCTTTCAACTGTTGGGAGGCATAAGCTATAACCCTACCATGCTGCATCAATACATAGCCAAACCCTTTCAAAGATGCGTCACTGTAAATGACATAACCATCACCCCTGACAGAATGATCAGAACTGGTGTCATGACAAGCCTCTGTTTCAGTTCTCGAAAGCTTTGCTCGCAACCATCATTCCATTCAAACCCAAAATTCTTCCTGGTTAGATGCGTGAAAGGTCCTGATAAAGCTGAAAACCCCTCTAAAAACCGACTGTAATAACCCTCAAGTCCCAAGAAACTCCTAATTTCTTGGGCATTCTTCGGCCTTTCCCAATTCAACACTGTCTCAATCTTGCTTGGATCCACTGAAATACCATCCTCTGAAATAGCATGCCCTAGAAACAACACTTTTTCTAGCTAGAATTCACATTTACTAAACTTAGCATACAACTTCTTTTCCCTGAGCATTTGAAGTACCAGCCGTAAATGTGTCTCATGCTCCTCAAAACTAATCGAATATATTAGTATATCATTAATGAAAACTATAATGAACTGGACTAAATACTAGTGAAAGACTCTATTCATCATGTCCATGAATACAGTAGGAGCATTTGTCAGACCAAACGGCATAACGAGGAATTCATAATGCCTATATCTGGTCCTAAAGGCTATCTTTGAGACATCTTATGCTTTTACTTTCACTTGATGGTAGCCTGATCTGAGGTCAATCTTGGAATAGACCCACGTACCCTGAAGCTAATAAAATAAATCATCTATATGGGGTAGAGGATATTTGTTCTTGATCATCACCTTATTAATTTCCCTGTAATCCATACACATCCTCATAGACCTGTCCTTTTTATTTACGAATAACACTGGAGCTCCACACGGTGATACACTGGGTCGAATAAAACCTTTATCCAGTAAATCCTACAACTAGTCCTTCAATGCTCCCATTTTTGTTAGAGCCATTCTGTAAAGAGCTTTTGAGATCGGTGCCATCCTAAGAAGTAAATCAATAGCAAAATCTGTCTCACGGTTGGGAGGTAACCCAGGTAGATCTTCTGGAAAAACGTCTAGAAATTCCTTAACCACTAGTGTATTGCCTAGCTTAAATTCATTTTTTGACACCTCCTTTACAAAAGCCATAAACCCCTGACAATCATTCAGGAGTAATCTCCTTGCCTGTATTGGTGATACTAACTGAGGCGGGGATTATACACGCGACCCTATAAACCTGAATTCTGGTATTCTCGAAGGTCTGAATATTACTTCTTTCAAATGGCAGTCTATTCTATCGTAATTGGCTGCCAACCAGTCCATACCAAAAATTACATCGAACCCGTGCATATCTAATACTATCAAATCAACTGGTAATATCAACTAGACAGCCTCAGAGCACTCTACTACACCTCACTACTGACCCTGTCAGTGTAGTTACTAACAGTTCGGTGTCTAACAACTGTATTTCTGCCCCATATGATCTAATACATCCCATAGAAAAGAACGAGTGTGTGGCTCCTGAATCAAACAATACAATAACTTTAAATGAAAGCATGTTAATCATACCTGTCTCCACATTGCTGGCTGTCTCAGCATCTCCAGGCATCAAAGCATAGCCCCTCACTGGAGCTACATTCCTCTGCTAGCCTCCATGGGGCGCCTGATAGCCTCCTTGGTACAGTATGGGAGCAGGAGCTGTATCAGGTGGCATGGGACAATCTTGCACCAGATGTCCCTACCTACCATAGCGATAGCAGAAGGCTCTTTCCACTCAACACTCTCCCAAGTGTCTCTTTCCACAAGTCTGACAGATAGGAAAATTCTGCACCACCTGAAACTCATGACCTCCAGTCTCATGCCTCTGTCCTCTGCCATGTTTTCCTCTCCTCCACTGACCCTGCCTAGATCCTTGCTAGAAGCCTGAAGGTGCAGATCTCTTCATCTGTCCCTGCTTCTTTGCATCCATGTGCTCACTAGACTGGGCCAAAGCTGCTCTGTCAACTAACTCTGAAAAATCCTGTATCTTCAGCACTACCACCTACTTATATACTCCTCACCTCAATCCTGTTTCAAACTATCTCACCTTCTTTACTTCATCAAGAAAACTATATGGGGCGAAGCAAAATAACTCTATAAACCACGCCACATACCGCTGGACCGACTGCTGTCCCTACTCCAAATTCAGGAACTCTTATTTGTAGCTCCAAAAGTTTCACAGCAGTCCACCACCTCTCAGCCTCCCCTGTCAGTTTATAGGTGGCAAAGAGGACCCTTTGCTCCTCTGTACATTGAGATACTGCTAAAACTTTCTCGATCTCCTGCATCCAATTTTCAGCGGTTGTAAGTTCAACTCCTCCTGAAAATGTCGAAGGATTCATCTTGGTAAATTTCTCTATCGTGCACCTATGGCCTGCAGACAGGCCTCCCTACTCTTTGGAGCTCCTAGCGATCTCAGCCATAACCTGCTGAGCCACACTGCGTAGTACCGCATCAGAATTAGCTTTGCTTACACTCGAGGGCCCTGCTCTATAATTATCGCCTGCATGGGCACTACCTCCTCTAGGGTCCATCCTAAAAAGACAATAAACACGACTTAGGGACCCTATCCTTATAACTTGCACATCTAACCAAAATCTCCTATCTTGGCATCTTTATCTTATTTCAAGATTCTGTCATACACTTTAGAAACACAATACGACAATAGTTTACTATGACTTTCCTAAAGTTGTCACCCTAGGAAAGACACAGAAACCACTACGGAAGTCCTGCCTCTAGACTATAAAGCAAAACCTTAAATCCTTTTCCTATACTCTAGTACGTTTTCGTCGCACTCTAAAGTCTACAAAACCTAGCAACCTATGCTTTGATACCAAACTGTAGCGACCTGCCTAATTTACCAATTATTTTTTTTCATAAAAACATTTAATGTAATAATCGTGTACAGCTGAATAACAAAATCAACCTTGACCCATGGGTACTAAGGATATACCCAAAATATAACTCAGATACCTAAGCAGTAGGAAACATAAAATCATATACATAACAAATCGTCCAACCAACACAATACCAAAGTCTTACTAAAATTGTTACATACATACTCACATCCCGAAATAACCAAAAACGCCCTAGGGTTACAACCCAAAAATACATCAGACCCTAGCAAAATGACTTACCCTTTCGACAGGGTAGAACAGTCAACCACTAATGCTGTGGAGCTATATCCGCTCTTCTATCTGGGACTCCTGAAATGTTTATATAGCTGGGGTGAGACACCTCTCAGTAAGGAAAATAAACTAATATTAGTGTGTGGCAACATGAGTATTTTCGTGTTGTACGTATAATAGAACATAAATCATATTTAATGAAACTGTTTGTATCATATATGGGGAAAACATAATTTCTCATAACATGGTATAACATACTGAATTTCTATACATAAAAATCATCTCATATTACTGTACATGAAATAACGCCCTAGATGGATAGCTGGCTGGTGTCATGTCTTACCCCCACGTGACTAGGTTGTGCGGCTCGAAAGCAGGACCTAGCAATGGCTGGACAACCATGCTAGATCAAAATAAGTTTGTAAGTATGATGGGTCTGCCCCTCATAGTCTGGACACCAGAGGGATGCCTGCACTACCATAAAACCACATCGACTTCCGATCTCCTACTACCACTTACAACAAGTGGTAGCACTAACGTATACATGATCGTGATCATATAGCTATGGTACTGTGCTTTGTGAAAACCTAAACCAAGCCATCCGGATTTTGATAACATATAGTAAATTTCAAATAATGATACATAGCTGTTTCATAATAACATCTGCCATGATAATATTTTCATGAATTCTTATATAACATATCATGTAAAATTCTTGGCCCTTATGCCGGCATAGCATATCATATAAAACCACGGCCCTTATGCTGGCGTATCATATAAAATCCACTGCCCTCTTGCCTGTATATCATATAAAATCCACGGCCCTTACGCCGGCATATCGTATAAAATCCATAGTTTGAAAATACCTATATCGTTTTTAATATTTTCCTGAAAACAGTAAAAACATACTTATTTTGAAAAAAATAATATTCTGATATTACATAAAATCATGGAATTTCATATTCATGCCACACAAAAATGGATATTGTTCCATTCATAAAATTTACACGAAATCTTAATCCCTGCTGAACTGTATTAAAATAGTTTTCCTATTAAGCAACAGTATTCCCAAACTCAGTTTTATAACATACATAGTTTCCTTGAAAATAAAAGCTGAATATTAATAAATAATTTCATAGAAATATTAACTTAGTTTATCCCCTTACATGACTTGTGGAAAAGCCTACAAATTACTCCAAAGTTACACCCGTGTGGTCCCAGCTTAACACCCTGAAGTAACGTGGCAGCTTCAAATCGTCGAACCAACGAAGAACCAGCCCAAAAACTTAGAGAGAAGGAGTGGGGGACAAAATATATAGAGAGAGAAAAGGATTGCATGCTGATTTTCTTGCTGAAGACCCGAGTTTGAGCTATTTATACATCTGCCTTCGTCGACGAGACACGTTACTTCGTCGACGAGGCCAAGTAGAGATTTCGTTAATGAACACTTATTCATCATTGATGAATTTTAGGCCCTAAAATAGCCCTCTCGGTAATTTCTCATTGACGAGACACGTGTCCCCATTGAAGATCCCAATTAGTCGCTTCGTCGACGAGATCTTGATATGTACCCCCTTAAAAATTTTCTTTTCCTCTCCTTTCTTCTATTATTTAATTGCTATAATTCATTGGGTCTCTACATTAGTATTTTGGGAAAGTCACATTTTGGGTAGTCCTTAGGTGGTCTAGTGAGGATATTTTTGGAAATAGTCATGTATGTATATTTTGGGGAGATATTGACTCTCTGGTATTGTATATAAATTTGATGTGGTTATATGTTCTCTATTTTCGCTGCCTAAGTAGTTTATTGAGTTACAAGTCCCTCGGTCCCCACCTGGACCATGATGATGATGATATGGCTTATATTAGAAGGTATCAGAGCAGTAATTTGTTATAGTTTATATGTATGTATGTATGTATGTATGTATATATATATATATATATATATATATATATAAATGGCATGAAAATTCAGGTCGTTACAATTTGGTATCAAAGCTTAGGTTGTTAGGTTCTGTAGAAAAGGATTTAAGGTTTGTTTGTGGTCTGGGTATAGGATTTCTGTGATGGTTTCTGTGTCTTTCCTAGAGTGACGATTTCAGGAAAGCCATAGTAAACTATTGTCGGGTTGTGTGTCTAGGTTGCGGGATTGAATTTTGAAGTAAGATCAAGGAGGGTAATTAATTGTGAACATGAGATTTCAGTTAAATGAAATAAATTAGATCTGTGTGGGAGATAGGGCCCTTAAATTATATTCTTTGTCTTTTTAGGATGGAACTAGGGAGCAGCGGTACGAATGCTGGGGGTGACGGAGCAAGACCTTCAGGTATGGGCGGTATAGATTCTGATGCGGTATTGTGCAGCATCACCCAGCAGGTGATGGCTGAGATGGCCAAAAGCTTAGGGGAGCATAGCTACATGATCGAGAAGTTTACGCGAATGAAGCCCCCATCCTTTGCTGGAGGATCTGATCCGATTGTGGCTGAGAATTGGGTCTAGGACATTAAGAATATGTTGGCAGTGCTTTCATGTATAGATGAACAAAAGGTATCATTTTCGACGTTCAAACTGACTGGGGAGGCAAAATGCTGGTGGAGATCAGTGAGGTTGATTGAGAAGTAGAGACCAGATCCTTTGCTAGACGTGGAGTCGATTCAAGGAACTGTTCTTCGAGCGGTATTTCCCTTCTATCGTTCGGAGTATGAAGGCAGCAGAGTTCATGTACTTAACTCAGGGGTAGATGAAAGTATCATAGTATGCAACTCAATTTATTGAGTTGTCTTGATTTTCCGCATACTGGGCACCAAATAAGGAAAAGAAAGCAAGAAAGTTTGAGGAGGGATTGAGACACAATTTGTTTGAGCAGGTTATCGGTTTCTGGGCTTAGACATTCACGGAGGTTGTGGATAGAGTTGCAATTATTAAGAGTGGCATACAGAGAGGCACCGCAGCTCAGAGTCAATGGAAGAGGCCCACGCCTCAGAGTTTTCAGGCAGGTCCTAGCCAGGGCGTATGGAGAGGAGACCGTTATAGTGGAGGTTAGAGGCAGATGATGGGACCTCGTGAGACTCAAGGTGTGCAGACCTACTCTGTGTTTCAAACGTGTGGGAGGAAACATCTGGGAGAGTTTTGAATAGGGAGAGACATCTGCTATCGTTGTGGGAGACCCAGCCATATGGCACGAGCATGTTCAGGACCGTAGATCTAGGCTCCAGCTCCCAGACCATTTCAGGGTGATTATCAGGTGCCTCAGGGAGGCCAATAGAGGAATACAGCACTGGTGAGGGTTTATGCTCTGACGCCGGGTGACGCCAAGGTTTTCGAAGATGTTATTACAAGTACACTTATTGATTTACCATATAAAGCTGTTTTTTTGTTTGATTCAGGTGCTACCCATTCGTTTGTGTCATCAAGATAAGCTAGACTATCTAGATTTGAGACATAGTTTCTACATTTTGAGTTGTTTGTAGTTACCCGACTAGATCAGTGGTGAAATATAGGAGGTTACTTAAAAACTATCCAGTTGGCATTCAGGAGAAGATATTACTAGCCGACCTTATGGTATTTGATATGTAAGGAAATGATGTTATTTTGGGAATGATTGGCCGGTAGTTAATTATGCCAGTATCGATTGCCATCAAAAAGAGATGATTTTCAGACCCCCGGGAGAATAAGAATTCAGGTTTGTGGGTTGCGTGTGCATGCCTCACCACAGTTGATGTCAGCTATTCAAGAAATAAGGCTACTTCAGGGTGGTTGCCAGGGATTTGTTGCCTACATAAAGGAGCTACCAATGGAAGAACTGAAAGAGGCCGACATTCTAGTGGTTAGAGAATTTCCAGATGTCTTCCTAGAGGAGTTACCTGGCTTACCACCATATCGGGAGATAGAATTTTGTGATTGATTTTCTTCCAGGGATGACACCAATATCTAAAGCGCCTTATAGAATGGCTCCAGCTAAATTGAAAGAATTGAAAGACTAGCTATAGGAGTTATTAGATAAAAGTTTTATTAGGCCCAGCGTGTTGCCCTGGGGGGCACCAGTTTTGTTCGTGAAAAACAAATATGGGACTTCGAGGATGTGCATAGATTATAGAGAGATAAACAAGCAGATAGTCACGAATAAATATCCTCTTCCCAGAATTGATGATCTATTTGATCAGTTCCAGGGGACTCAAGTCTACTCCAAGATTGACCTTAGGTCAGGTTATCATCAGGTGAAAGTTAAAGTGGAGGACGTCTCGAAGACAGCTTTCAAGACTAGATATGGGTACTACGAGTTTCTTATTATGCCATTTTGTCTGACGAATGCACCGGCAGCGTTTATGGACCTGATGAATCGGGTGTTCCATCAATTTTTGGACCAGTTTGTTGTGGTTTATATAGATGATATACTAGTTTACTCAAAGAGATTTGAGGAACATCAGCATCATTTGAGGCTGGTGTTGTAGATATTGAGAGAAAGGAAATTGTATGAAAAATTCAAGAAATGTGAATTTTGGTTGAGGCAGGTCACCTTTTTAGGGCATGTGATCTCTAGGGATGGTATATTAGTTGACCTAGGTAAGATAGAGGCAGTGGTAGATTGGGTGAGGCCGAGAAATGTTCAGGAGGTCAGGAGTTCTCTAGGTTTGGTAGGCTATTACCAACGCTTCGTAGATGGTTTCTCCAGATTATCGGACAGATGATTGCGAGTAGAGCTTCCAGGAGTTGAAGCAGCAATTGGTCACTGCCTTGGTGTTAGCTATTCCATTAGGAGATGATAGATTCGTTATATACAATGATGCGTCTTTGAAGGGGCTCGGGTGCGTGTTGATGTAGTACGGCAGAGTTATGTCATATACTTCTAGGTAGCTTAAAGAATATGAGAAAAACTACCCTGTGCACGATCTAGAATTAGCAACAGTGGTGTATGCTCTGAAAATATGGAGGCATTATCTTTATGGTGGGAAATGCGAGATTTTTACGGATCACAAAAGTTTAAAGTATTTCTTCATCTAGAAAGATTTGAATATGCAACAGTGAAGATGGTTGGAACTTATCAAGGATTATGATTGTACTATCAGCTACCATCTTGGGAAAGCAAACGTGGTAGCTGATGTACTAACCAGGAAAACAACAGAAGCAATAGTGTCAGAAGTGGAGATTTAGCACCCTATCTTGATGGATTTGGAGAGGTTAGGGGTAGAGCTAATAAAGGTTGATCACCAGGCTTCATAGCCAACCTGGTGGTGCAGCCTACGTTATATGAAAAAGATTAAAGTGGCCTAGAAGAATGATGCAGAGTTAATGGAGTTGATCGATAAGTTACATGACAAGTAGGGGGAGGAGTTCAGTATTTCAGATGATGGAGCTCTACGTTTTCGTTCCAGATTGTGTGTGCCTGCAGATGTGGATATCAGAAGGACGATCCTTGAGAAGGGTCATAGATCCTTGTACATGGTACATCTAGGTAGCACTAAAATATATCAGGATCTGTGAGAGTATTTCTAGTGGAGTGGCATGAAGAAGGAGATAGTTGAATTCATGCAGCAGTGTCTGATGTACCAGCAGATAAAGGTTGAGCACCAGAGACCCGCGGGGCAGTTGCATCCACTTTATATCCTTGAGTTGAAGTGTAATGACCTAGATAATTATGGTATTTAAATAATGGAAGGAGGAGAAAGGAATTAAAGAAGGTAATTAAGTAGGGCCTTGTCGACGAAGGTAGGGGATTCGTTGATGAGAGCACATGAGGGGCTCGTCAACGGGGACGTGTCTTGTCGACGAGAAGATACCGAGAGGATGTTTTTGGAGATTCTGAATTTTTTTGATAAGGGGTGAGAGTTCATCGACAAATTACCTTCTTGACCTTGTCGATGAAGTGACATGGCTCGTCGACGAAGGTCAGTCTATAAATAGCCCAAACTTCATTTTTTGGCTGAATTGCGACGCACCAACTTCCCTTTCTCTCCTCCATTCGTCCCTCCTTCCTTCACTCTAAGATTTTAGGCTGGATTTACTCTGGTTCGATGATCTGAAGCCACCAAGACACTCCTGGGAAGATTCTCTACAAATCTACTGAAGTGGATCGTCGGTGGGGTTACCTTGAAATTCATCCCAAACTTAAGGTAAGACTTTTTATTCGGATTTGGTCTTTCCATAGTTATAGTAAATGTTATTCACGGAGAAATATTGAAGTTTGGTTCTGGGAGATGTCGTTTTCAGGGTGCTGAACGGGGAACCATGTGGGTGCAGAACAAAAATTTTTTGGTAATCAGGTAAGGGAATAAACTAAAGCAATGATTTTTCCATGAAAATTATTATGAAATTATTAGTAGATTTATGTTCAAAAATCATGTATTGTATGTAAGTATCATTGAGAAAATGATTATTTGGGAAAATACTGCTATTACACTAGAATGTATGTTTTTAGTATAAAATGCCAAAAATTGTGATTTTAGAATAGAATGTATGGTTTTATTCAGTATTGTGTGGCATGAATATTATTTTATGAAAATTATATATTATGTTAAGGCAATTTTTACATATAAAGTATATTCAGTGATTTTTAGAAATTATGGAATAATGCAGTACATTATGGTTTTAGAATACATGATAAATGGTATACTTATTCAGATCAATATGTATGAAATATTTGGCGCAAGGTCATGATTGATAGCCAACGCAAGGCCGTGTATTTATTTATAATTTCAGCGCAAGACAGTGTTTATGAATGATTTTGACGCAAGGCCGTAGATATGAAAGTAATCGGCGCAAGGCCATATTTATTCATCTTATTACAGAAAATGCTATCAATCTATTTATGTTAAACAATATATTATCATATATTATATGTTATCAAAACTCGGATGATAGTTCAATTTAGTTTCAGGAGCACGGTACCATAGCTATACAGATCAGATTATTATAGTCTAGACTTGTGCTAACCGCCCCTGCAAGTAGAGGGGGTGGGAGGTGGATAGTCGATGTGGCTTTCAATGTAGAGTTGTAGACATCCACCTGGCAATTCAGACCAGGGTGTGGTGGGCCCATCATACTTACAGACATTTTTGACTTGGAAGTGGTCGACCAACCATTGTTGGGTCCTGCCTTCGTGCTGCAGAACCCGTCATGGGGGGTAATACATGAAATTACCTAGCTATACATCCTGGGTAAATTTCAGTATTATTAGTTATATCAGACAATTCATGAACAGTATGATTTATGAGAATTATGAAATTATATGTTTACTCAGTTATGTTATGATCAATGTTTTCTAGTATGTGAAATGTACTGTATATCTACTATAGTATTAAATATTCATGTTGCCACACAACTGTATTTAGTTTATTCTCCCTTACTGAGAAGTGTCTCACCCCTAGCTTAAATGAATTTTTAGGAAACCCATATAGACCAGCGGACCGAGGTTGCCGCTGAAGCAGTAGTTGTTACCCCGTTAGGAGGGTAAGTTTTGGACTAGGATCAGGGAATTTTTGTTATGAAATCCTAGGTATATTTTTGATGTTTTGGGAATTGTATATAAATACGGTATTTGGTGGATTGTGGATAACTCTGGTATTACGCACTATATGATTGATGAATGTGATTTATATTTATTGTTACTTAGGTTTCCGCTGTGTATGACAGGTGTGTGTCCCTATTACCCATGGGTCCAGGTTGACTCTGTGATTTATGTATTAATTATATGATAAGTTAAGCAGGTCATTACAGGAAGTGAGACCACATATCCATGGATTTTGTCACTAGGCTACCACCGGCGCCGCATGGTCAGAATGCCATCTGGGTAGTTATTGATCGGCTGATGAAAACAGCCCACTTTCTGCTTGCTAAAGTTAGCTACCCTATGAACAGATTGGCAGAAATCTACATTCAGGAGATTGTTCGACCCTATGGAGTGCCAGTATCTATAGTCTCAGACCGTGACCCACGTTTTACATCACGGTTTTGGAAGAGCTTGTAGGAGGCTTTGGGGGTCTCAGTTAGCATTCAACACCGCTTTTCATCCTCACATAGATGGTTAGATAGAGAGGACAATCCAGACACTTGAGGATATGCTGTGAGCGTGTGTATTGGATTTCGGGGGTAGCTGGACCAAGTATTTGCTGCAGGTTGAATTTGTCTATAACAATAGCTATTAGGTTAGTATTGGTATGACACCATACGAGGCGTTATATGGTAGGAAGTGTTGTTCTCCATTGTACTGGGACAAAGTGGGTGAGAGGCGAGTTTTTGGGACTAGAATTGGTGCAGTTGGCGTACAATAAAGTTCGACTTATTAAAAAAAGAATCAATACAACTCAGAGTCGGTAGAAAAGTTATGCAGATACTCGCTATCGGGAGTTAGAATTTGGCGTGAGAGATCGGGTATTTTTGAAGATAGATCCTCTGAGAGGAGTTATGAGATTTGGAAAGAAGGGTAAGTTAAGCCCTAGGTACATTGGCCCATTCGAGATACTTGAGAGAGTGGGGTTAATTGCCTACAGGTTAGCTTTACCACCAACTCTGTCTAGAATGCAAGATGTATTTCATGTTTCCATGCTAAGGAAATACGTCTCAAATCCATCTCACATAATTAGTTATGCAAAGATAGACTTTAGATATTCACTAGCTTATGAGAAAGCACCAGTGCAAATCTTAGACAGAAAGAAATAGGAATTGCGCACCAAGAAAATTCAGCTAGTGAAAGTTTTATGGAAAAATCATGCCATCGAAGAAGTTTCGTGGGAGCTTGAGGAAGAGATCAGATAGAAGTACCCACACCTATTTAATGGGTTACAGTATTAGCCAGTATTGTTTAGATAAAAATAATTTTTGTTCAGTACAGAGTGATAAATGTATAGTTGTATTTTAGATTATAGGATATGTAGTGTTTTGATTTTGGAAGAATTCTTTTTTATATGTATGTTTGTAATCTTCCAGAACCTCAAATGTAACCTCGATATTCCTCCGCCATAAGCGAGGGTTAGTCATAAAATAAGTAGTCCGTTTTACGCTAAGAATGATGTAGACACCCTATTTTTACCCGGGTCAAATACAACAAAATTATTATTATTATTATTATTATTATTATTTCTATTATCATTATTATTAATATTATCATCATTTTTAAATATTATTATTATTACTTTATTATTATTATTATTATTTTACTATTATTATTACCATTACTATTATTATTATTATTATTATTATTATTATTTTACTATTATTATTACCATTATTATTATTATTATTATTATTATTATTATTATTATTATTATTATTATTATTATTATTTTACTACTACTACTACTACTACTACTACTACTATTATTATTATTATTATTATCATTAGGGTTTTGGGGAAGAAAAGTTTATAAAAAGGGGGGGGGGGGGGGGCGTGGGGGTTATTCTCGTTCTAACACAGTCGTGGGGGCGGAGGCAAACCTAACGAAAAAACCTAAACCTCTCATCTCTTCCCTCTCTTTCTCACGCATAGCCTCCATTCTGGCACCATCTCCCTCTCCCTCTTCTCTCCCTCTCATTCTTGCACCACCACGATTGTTTTTTCGGTTTCCATCCACAAGCAGCAATACCCAACCCTCACGACCTCCCTCACGGCCTCACCAATCCCAGCAACCTCCTCCTCTCTTTCTCACACCACACCCATTCAACCATCATACTCAGGCCCATCTCCGTTTGAAACACCTCTCTTTAGGGCCTAGAAGCCTCACGACCTCCTACAGCATCACTCCAGCGACCCTCTCGTGAATAGCACCAGCCCTTTCTTCATGCCGCCGACACACCACTACAGTAGCCGGCCCTCCAGCAGCTCTCCTCCATCACGGCAGTAGCCAAGGCATGACCACGACACCACTCAGGGCAGCCCCACCGTCCTCAGACCCATAGTCAACTTTGGCGCCTCGCCTACCACTCCGACGTGACTCACACACAACCGCTCACTGCTTTGGTAATCAACCTTGCTGTTGTCGTCGTCTCTCCCAGCTTTAGTGGCCTTCTTGCTCTGGCCACAAGGCAGCAGTGGCAGCACACCAGGAAGGCCTTAACTCCAGCAGCCGTTCCTTCCAAATTTGGCAGCAACCCTTCGGTGAGCTTCTCTGCACGCCAGCCACAAGCGCGCACTTACACACACACACACACACACACACACACGTGCACATATAGTTTTTTTTCCTTTCTTTCTCTTTCCTATTTTGATTATTTTCTTGTTTTGATTTAATCTAATGTTGGGGTCTTCATCGTATATGCAGGTAGGATATCGCTGCTTAGGTTGTATTTATTATATATATATATATATATATATATATATATATATTAAATGATTACCATTCATGTTGCAAGGTTTTTATATTTATTTTAATATTTAATATTCATGGTAAGTTTTTTGTTGTATTTTTTATATAGATTAATTGTTTTATTATTATTGTTGTTGAATTTTTTATTGTTGGAATTTGTTTGGATATTTAAAGTTTAACCTTTTGTATTCATTGAATTATTAATATTATTATTGTAGGATCCTTAATGTTATAATATGTGGTTATATGTTTAGTATTCATGTTGCAGGTTTTTATTATTGTTATAGTTATTTTAATGTTCAATTGTCATATTTAGGGTCGTTTTTGTTATTATTGTATGTTTAATATTTATGTATTTAGAATAGTTGTTATTACTGTACTTATTTATTTAAGGGTGTTATTGTTTGATATTTATATATTTAGGGCTTTTATGGTATGTTATATGTAATGTTCACATTAGGGTTATATCCAATATTAGAATTTAGGGTTTTGTCATAATTAATGTTCACATGTAGGGTTATTATTATTCATATTTAGTGTTTATTTCATATGTAGCATGGTAATTTTTAGGATTGTACATCAATCTTTGATTTGATTTATTTCCATAATTTCCCATTTAATGGTCATATTGAATATTTACATATTAGTATTAGCTTTAATTTATTTCCATAATTTCACTGTTTGCTTACCCTTGTATATTGACCCACTAAATTTAGAGTTAGTTTCCATGTTTTGATCATTTGTTTGAATTGTTCCCTTAATCTTGGTAATGGCTTCCATATGTGTATCATGTGTTAATATTATGGTAACTATTACTTTATGCATCTTACCCTTATTATCATTATCATTGTTAGAAGCAAGTTATTATTATCATTATTGTATATGTTTATATATATTGATATATAATTATATTATTATATTGTCGTATTGTTATATTATTATTGTTATAGCGAATATTCTTATAGTGTATCTTGTCATATAGCTACATGATGTATATGAGTATACTGTCTTATTAAGTACATTGTTATATTTAGTATTATTAGATTATATGTTTATATTAAGAATATGGTTATATTTTAATATTATGTCCATTTTAGTATTTCATTCTATATTATATATTATTATTATGATTATATTTAGTATTGCTTATTTATGGTATTACTTTTTTTTTTTTTATAGTATCTTTAGTATCTTAATATATATGGTATATGGTATTTTATTACTTATTTTGGTATTTGTAATATTTTAGTAGATATGTATTCTTATTATTATTATGTGTATTATGGTAGCTTAATATCTTAGTTTAGTGTCCTATTATCATGTATTGAAACCTCCCGGAAAATTTTAAAATATTATAAAATTAATTAGAAAATCCTAAAAAATTGTTGAAACAAATATGAGAGTTATTTTTTGTAAAATGTTTTCTTGATTTTCATCTCTATGATTGCAATAAAAATGGTACAAGCTTTTTAAGTTTCACTTACCCCATTTTTGAGGGAATATATATTTATTATGTAAATATTTGTGTGAGACATTCATGTACATGTGCATTTGGTAAATTTACAAAAGAAGTAACCTAAAAGGCTTTTTAAATTTACTTTGAGATAATTTCATAATTAATTAGGTACCGTTCATAAGAACGGGCGCGTAGGGGATGCTCGTACCTTCCCCTTGCGTAACCGAACTCCCAATCCCGACTTTGGTAACGCAGACCGATTCTACCCTTAATTGGGCAGTAATCAAGTGTTCTAACCACACTAAAAGGTTAGTGGTGACTCCATTCCTATTTTTTCCAAAAATTTAAAATAAAAATTTTTATTTCACCACCCCTGGGGCACTCATGCTCTGGGACGTTGCGACAAATGGTGTTCAATTCAGATAAGCAAATTTCGAGGACGAAATTTTATAAGGAGGGGAAAATGTAGAGATCCAAAATATTTATAGCAATTAAATAATAAGAGAAAGAAAGAAAAGGGGAATTACAAAAGGGGACTCAGCAGGGTCTCGTCGACGAACACTCCGCATTTGTCGACGAATCGGCTTATTGGGCTCGTTGACGTGGACGTGTGTCTCGTCGACGAGAATTTACCGAGAGGCTGCTTTTCAGGGCCTGAATTTCGTCAACGAGGGTAATGTGTTCGTCGATGAATTCCTTTCTTTGGCTTGTCGATGAGATAACGTGGCTCATCGACAAGGCCACGTAGACAAGCCTTCTATATAAGGCCGAAAATCATCTTTTCTGCAAGAATCTCAGGTAGAACTCTTTCTCTCTCTCTCTCTAGAATACGTTTTCTCTACCTTCTCTCCAAGATTTCGGCCCAGTTTCTCCCTGGTTTAACGATTAGAAGCTACCACGGTGATCCTAGGGAGATTCTCCACAACCTAACTAGAGTAGAAATTCGATTTGAGTAGTTTGGCCACCATCCTAAAATTAGGGTAAGTGAATTTTTAGGTATTTTCAGTATTACCAGTTTTATCTAGGGCTAGATTTTGTATTTTATGAGAATATATTGGTGTTTTCTGGAATAAAATTAGGGTATTATGATTTCAAGGTTAGGGTATTTTTGAGACCCTGTAGGCATGGGTTAAGGACACCAGTGGATATTTTTTTTCAGAAGCCTGGGTAAATAATAAATAATTTATAATTCAGAAGATAGAAGAATTAAGATTATTCTGGGTATTTAGTTGATTATATATATATATATATATATATATATATATATAATATTTTCAGGATTATGGAATTATAAATTCCAGAAGCGTAATTTAGAACGTTAGTAGGCGAGCTTATTTGCTAGGTAAGGGAAATATGTTATGCTAGCAAATTCATAAATTTTTATTAGTATCAATTATAATATCTGAATATGAGTACAAGGTGTGATTTTGAATATATCAGAATATAGATTTATATAGATTTTGATATATGAGTTCTATTTAGTGTGTGGCATGAGTTTGTGTTATTTAGTACAAGATATAAACAGTTTTCAAAATATCATGAATTATACATGCTTTATAGAATTATGAAATTCCAGTAAATATATAGATAGAAATTTTACAGAATATTCAGAAATAAGATTTATAGTATTTTCAAAATACTATGACTTTAGAACCATGATTTTCAGATATACAAAAATTTAGATATCCAGTCAGTTATACAGATATTCAGATTATTCAGATCAGATTTACAGTATTATGGTTATTTCAAAATCATGGTAAAACCAGTAAGATAATTATAAATATCAGTATTATATAGTATTAGATCCTAATGAATTATTTAACCAAATTCAGTCAGCAGAGCACGGTACCGTTACTATTTCAATTCAGAGTGCAACCACATAACTTAGATAGTTTCTGAATTTTTTAGCAGTCGATCATGCCTATGTTGTGGAAAGTTCCTTGTCAGTTAGGGTTGAGGAGACCAATCTGACTATTGGAGTTCATTTGACTTATCCTGGTTGGTCAGCCAGTGATAGGTCTCACCTATAGGCCACACAACCCTGTCATGAGGGGTCAAATCATGATGTTCAATTTTCTAGGGTACTATCATAGTTATCTATATGTTATTACAGTTTTATAGAATAGCAGTAGATATATTATACTTCTAGAAGTATGAGTAAGTAAAAACAGAAATATTACAGTTGCATCTTAAACTATGTTAGGTGTAAGTTGCACAGTATATTGTTCTATCAGTTTTATAGAGTCAGTAATATATTAGTTATTATTGTGCAACTCAGTTGCCACACACTAGCAACAACCTATTTCGTCTTACTGAGCGATGTCTCGTCCCAGTGATTTAACATTTTTTCAGGTGATCTAACTAGGCGAGCAAATTAGGCTCGCAGGTAGAGGGGACTCTGTACTGCCCCGTCAAGAGGGTAAGTATTTTGGGAAAGTCACTTTTCCTTAGGTGGCCAAGTGAGCATATTTTTTGAAATAGTCATGTATGTATATTTTGGGGAGATACTGACACTCTGGAACTGTATATAAATTTGTTGTGGTTATATATTCTCTATTTCCGCTGCATAGGTAGTTTATTGAGTTATAGGTCCCTCGGTCCCCACTTGGACCATGATGATGATGATATGGCTTATATTAGAAGGTATCAAATCAGTAATTTGTTATAGTTTATATGTATGTATGTATGTATGTATGTATGTATGTATGTATGTGTATATATATATATATATATATATATATATATATATATATTATGACATAAAAATTCAGGTCGTTACAGCTGCACTGAGACTTATTCGGTCCTAATCAAGTTCAGAGTTTAGGAGGAAAATTATATGCATTTGTAATTGTAGATGACTATTCTAGGTTCACATGGGTACTATTTCTTACACATAAAGATGAATCATGCGAAAAATTTACTAGACTTTGTAGAAGAATCCAAAATGAAAGGAGTACAAAATAACACACATTAGAAGTGATAGGGGAACATAATTAAAAAATGAAGGCATAGAGAACTACTATGACTTAGAGGCTATATCTCATAATTTCTCTGCACCTAGGACTCCACAGAAAAATGGGGTTGAAAGAAAGAATAGGTCCTCGCAAGAAATGGGTAGAACAATGCTTTATGAACAGTGAGCACTACTTGCTACGTAATGAACAGAGTCTTAATTAGGCACTCTCTTAATAAAACTCCTTATGAATTATGGAAAGGCCATAGACCAAAAAGAGTATTCAGCAGGGTCTCATCGACGAGCGTAGAGTGTTTGTTGATGAACAGGCTTCTTGGGCTCATCGACGTGGACATGTGCCTCGTCAACGAGAATTTACCGAGAGGGCTATTTCTAGGCCCTTCAATTCATCAATGAGGGTTAAGTGTTCGTCGTCGAATCTCTTCTTGGACTTGTCGATGAGGTGACGTGTCTTGTCGATGAGGCAGCAGTGTATAAATATGCTTAACTCGGGTTTTTAGCGAAATTTTCATGCAACAATTCTCTCTCTCTCTCTCTCTCTCTAAAATCGTCTCCTCTACCTTCTCTCTTCATTTCTGACTTCGATTCTTGCTAGGTTGATGATCAGAAGCCATCAAGCTACTCCTAGGAAGATTCTCTACAAGTCTGCTGGAGTAGATTGTTGGTTGGGCCAACTTGGGCACCATCCCAAAATTAGGGTAAATAAGAGATTTAAGAAAATTATGAGTTGATTGATTTGGTAAAAATATAATTTTTAAACTTTTGAGTTGGGAACACCGAGGATCATCAAAATTGGGTGTTGTTGTGAGCATATAAGTAAGCCAGGTAAGGGGAGTAAATTATAGCAGTATTTTTATGGAAATTATGCATTGGAAAATATGAGAAAATGGTATATGATATTTTACCTAAAATTTATTTATAATATAAATATCAAATGAAATTTTTGTGGTATATTAATTATATTGGGAAATGTTTAAACTGGAATAAATGAATTACCCTGTGAAATATGTGATATTGAAATGTGTTCTGGAATGAGAATTGAATCATGGGAAAATGATGAAAGTGAAATATGTAGGAATTGCATTTTCTAAGAAAATGAGGAAATGTGAAATATGTGAATGTGTTTTGAGAAATACTAAATATTTGTGAAAACAGATATTTATATGATAAAATGTGGTGAAATGAATCATGAACTGAGGAAGTATTATTGAAGTGATAAAATGTGTTGAGAACACTGATTTTGGAATGTGTATATTGTAATGTAAAATTCTACAATATGAATATGAGTAATGTGAACATGTAAAACATGATGATAAGAAATGTGAATATGGGAAATGAAAATATTGTAATGTTAATTCTGTAATATGAAAATGTGAAATATGATTATGGGAAATGTGAATATGTGAAATATGAATATTGCACCGTTAATTCTGCAATATGAAATGAAATGTGGAATTCCGCACGAGGAATACAGACATGTGATGGATGAAATGCCAATACCACATAATGATTGCTAGTATGTGGCATTGAAAACCATGATAGATGAATATGGAAACCCTAATGATGGTTTATGATATTGAGAGTATGGTATCATTGCTAGTGGAGCAGTGTAACCACACGGACTCATGGAGCATGTGGTGTGGCAATAGGCTGAGCCGTATAGTAGAGTTGTTGTGCCCCCTAAGTTTGGATCAGGGCATTGGTTGGCTAGTTGTACTACAGACATGAGATATATGGTGACATTTGACCTAACTGGGTCGGCTAGCCGCATTTAAGTCCAGCCTTCGGGCCACACAACCCTATTTATTGGGGGAAGCATGACGTGGAGCAAGATCCTCAGGGCAGCCATACAGGCACAGATACTTCAATATGGTAACACTCATGAGCTAGATATGGAAATGGAAATAAAAAGGGAATGGAAAATGAGAAATGAAAATGGAAAATGGAAATAAAATGAGTATGGAAATTAACATAAAAATGGGAACAATAATGAAATGAGAAATGAATAGCGTGAGTTAATAAATAATTAAAGTGAAGTAAAACACATCGCCTGAGGGCTTGCTGAGTAAGGTGAGTGCTTTGATAAGTATCAGTTGTAGTTGAACCTGAGTTAATTGGGCTAGGCTACAAACGATATCAGGGTAGAGGGAAGCTGCTTGTATGGATTGGTAAGTTTCCCTATTCTCAGGAACTTCACAGGTAAATTTGGGTTATATTGAATGATTTTGGAAATGGAAATAAAAGCTTGTTGAAAGCTTATTTTGCATGTCTATATGATAGTAAATGTGGAATGGTATATTTTCTCAGAAAATGCTAACACTAGTATGCGTATATATAATGATATAATGAACCTCATATTGCCACACACTGTAGAAAATTTATTCCGTCTTTTTGAGATGTGTCTCCCCCAATCATTTAAATATTTTAGGAAACCAAGATAGACTCGGTTATAGAGCTCTGAGATAAAGGGGACCAAATATCCTGAGTAGTCAGGGTGAGTATTTTGAGCTAGGGTGGTTTGGTTTCCCTAGAGATTTTGTATTAGACTTGTATTTATGGATGGTTTTGTACTCTGGTACATGTATTCGCGATAGGATGTATATATGAATATGAAATGACTTCCGTTGTTAGGATTATGTATGTGTGTACGATGTATACTCGGTACCCACTTGCGGGTCAGGTTATGTATTATGGTATCAGTGGTTAACGTGGCCGATATGTGTGGTTTATATGGAAAAAAAAAAAATTTGGTGTGAAAAATCGGTGCGTCACATTAATTTCTTGCACATGTTTGCTTATATTTAATTTATTATGAATGTGTGCATGATTTAAATATTGTGAATGATTGGGATAAATAGAGCCTATTGTACTTGCCTTGATTATCTGCTCAATTAAATTTTTGTTGGGTAATTGGTATTTGTTTAGACAGACCATAGGTTGAGTTATACTATCGGTGATTTGGATTTGACCTAGGAAGGATAATTTTTTTTTTTTAAATACCCAATTCGCACCCCCTTTTGGGAATACACCAATTCCAACATCAGGCATATGGAAATGGTATTTATGAATTAAGGTATATTTTTGGGAAACAGGCATTTGAGTTGAGTAAACCCTAGAAGGTGATTGATGTTATTTCTTAACAAAATATATTTTTGCCAGGCAGTTAGCATATTATAGAGGAATACTCAAATCGTGTGGCCTGCATATAAACATTTTTATTGTATGCATATAAGCATGTTAGATTATTTTATGATTGTACAACACAAGTACAGTTTGATAATGATTTTTAGAAAAGTTATAAATATTACAGAAATTATGATAATGATTTTTAGAAAAGTTATAAATATTGTTTAGTATATTATGACAGTTTAGCTAGCTTAATGTCGTGATAGTTTAGCCTGCTTAATGCCATGACAGTTTAGCCGACATAATGTCGTGACAGTTCAGCCGGCTTTATGCTATGATCATTTTTGATATGACAGTTTATATAGAAATAATGATATGACAAATTTTATGCATAAATATGAAAATGAGATTATGATACAATTATATTATATGAAATGTATTATATGGTAGCAGAACTCTGATGGATTAGTTTAGATTTAGAGCATAGTACCGTAGTAATTATCTTAGATCAATGCCACCACACTTCTTAGAGAGAGTGTAGTTGATTGGATAGCCATTGAAGAGTATGATACCCTCTTGGGTCCAGACCAAGGTAGGGGTGGCTAATCGTACGTATCGATGCGTTATGTTTGGCTTAGCATGGTAGGCCAACCATTACTAAGTCCCGCCTATGAGCTGCATAACCCAATCATGTGGGGGTAATACATGATATCAGCTAGCTATCCATCCAAGGGTAAACTTTTAGTATTATATAGTTATAGTTTATGATTTACATGTACATAGAAATTTTATTATGACAAAGTAAATTTATGTTGAAAAGTATGTATTTACTAGACTTATATAAGTATGAGTACATATTTACATGATTTATTAGTTACAATTAATTATTTACAGGATATGTTTATGATATACTAGAACTCATGTTGCCACACACTGATGATAATCTATCCCTTCTTACTGAGAGGTGTCTCACCCAAGAATCTTAACATTTCAAGAAATACGAGGAATCAAGTATAGAGTGCTCCAGGGTGGGATCTAGATAATTTTGTTGAAAGTAAGTTCTTGTGAGTACTGATATGTATATAGTGATGTTTGGTACACCATGAGTTGTATTTATGTTTATGGGGAGATACTATGTGATGTTTAATGGTTTTAGAACTCTGGTATTGTATTTGAGATTTTATATGTTTCTGTTGTTTGGTTCATGGACTGGTTTATGGACAGGTATATACCTGTTATCCCACTTCAGGTTCGGGTCAATATTTTTTTTATTGGTATCAAAGCATTTTTATAGTAGAATTTATAGGGTCGTTACATTTTGAGTGTCCTAAGGTTGGACCGACTTGGATAATGGAACATAAGTTTACACCCCAAGCCTTTTTTTCTCTCTCATTTCAACTAAACAAAACAATAAATTTGGACACCCTCCTTCATATAAAAATTTGACTCTTGAAGCCAAAATAACCCATCTTGTCATCACATACAATATTCTACCTCGAAGTGGTTCAAGAGATCATATTTCATACTTAGACTATTTTTTGTTGTGGTGCTTTTACACCAGAAGGCATTTGAACCTTCCTTCTCTCATCATAAAGTGGATGATCATCAAAGAGGAAACCCATAGAGCCATTCTTCCTTATGGAGGGGCTTTAAATCTCATTTTTGAACATCTAGGCATAGCACGTCCCTTAACCTTATTTGTTAAGTGTAAAACATATGATAAATTCTCATCTACCACTATGAAACAAATGGGCTATGAGTTAGCTGAAGTAAATGGTTGGATTCCCAATTATCATCCACCTCCATGCAATGATGCATGTACGAAGGAGGAACGCGAATATGATCGAAGGTATGATCCATCTCATATGGAGCAATCTACTCCTGCTGATACAACTGATGTTCCTTCTGATTATGCCTCCATCCTAGGAACTCTCCATGATCTTTGTCAACATATGGACTTCAGATTTGACACTATGCAACAAGATATTGACTCTAACTTCAGTTCCTTCAATCAGCGCCTCATAAGGATTGAAAACCAACAGGGTGGTGCTTCCTCGTCTAAAGGAAAAAAAAAAAAAAAAAAAAACCCCAATGGAAGCAAGCTCAAGTGAAGAGGAAGAGGAAGTAGATGACGATGATGATGAGAAGGATGAGAGCTCATATGAGGATTAGATGAGGGAATGCAAATTGCTTACGAAGAGAGATCGTTGAGCACTGATTGTAATATGATTGCATTTTTTTTTCAAACAACTTTATTATATATGTATAATTCCATATCTTAATATATATGCTTAGTTTGTAGCTACTATGGGTTCTGTACTAATAATGCTGACTGCCTTATACATGTTGATTGCTGATTGTGAAATACTGTTGCTGGTTATATCTTGATTGTTGGCTGATGAATATTGGTTGTGATTTAATGTTGAATATTGGAAAACTTAAGCTGCTTTATGTATGATTGTGAAATACTGCGGATGGTTATATCCTTGAGAACTATTGCTGATTGGCTATGAAATTTCTAGTTATGAAAACTGAAGTGGCTGATATATGGACTGTAAATAGGATTATTTTTTAAAGCAAAATGAAAAAATAATTTTTATAAAATACCTTGTTGAATTATAAAGGTGGAGGATTATGGCTATTAAATGAAAAATTCTATGCCTTAATTTCAGTATGTCTATCATGATTTCTACTGCCATTATGACATTTATGCATATTATGTGGGGGAGCCTTGTTAAGGCTACCTTATTTTGCTCATTATTTGTCATTATCAAAAAGGGGGAGATTGTTGACCTATTAAGCCTTAATCCTATTTTGTTAATGACAAATTATGGTATCTAATTGTGCAATTAAGTGTGTGAACAGATATTGCAGTATAAAAGCACAATGAAAGATGCAAAATGGAATGCCATGAAGCACACAAGTAAATGAATGATGGCTATTTACATGAAGCTTGGATGAAGATCAATCTTAAGGACATGAAGACTTAGATAAGTTGTTGTGTGTATTATACTATAGGAATTCATGCAAGTACATCTCATGTTGGTCTTTGTTGTAAAGCTCTTAGGTTATTCATTTGGACATTAGATACCTTTTAAAGTATTGTAAAATATTTTTTTACAAAGTTCAAATATTAAGATTGAAATCATTTTTGGAATCAAAATATAAAGAAATTTGAACTTCAGGATGTTCAGGCGCCTGAGGCATCATGCTTAGTCGATCGAATAAAGAAGTTTGAACAAGTGGTCAGGTTCCAGAGAGTTTGGGCGACCGAACGTCAAGTTCAGTCGATCGAATGGCTACTGCCATTGTTAAAATTTTAGACACAGTTGGTTTGGGTGACCAAACCTCAGGTTCAATTGACCCAATGTGTTCGGGCAATCGAACTCAGAGTTCAGTCGACCGAATGGCTATTGCCAATTTGAAAATCCTGATTTTAATTGGTTTGGGTAACCGAACATACAGTTTAGTCAACCAAAGCGTTGCAATAAGTTTCACAAACAGCTAAAAATATTCTCAAATATTGAGTTGCCAAAAGACAAAAAAATGGCTATAATCCAAACCTACTTATAAATAGCTAACCGTAAATGTGTTTTCAACACCAATATACACGATTTTACATTGATCAATCATCAGAATCATCGTTCTTGATGAAACCTATTTTTGAGTGTTCTTTCAAGCACACAAGTTTTTCAAAATCAGAATACCTTAGCCTATCTCTTTGAGCTTCTGAGTGAATATCTTCTAAGAGTATTGTAGAGTGTTTATTATGTACTAATCTACTCTAGTTAGAGAGTTCTCTTTGTAAAAAATCAATTCTTAATTTCCTTGTGTAAACTGACGAGTCTGTGATTAAGTTGTTGACAAGCGGAAGAATTGTTTTTGCTTGAGAGGTTTCTCCGTCTACTGAAGGAGAGAGGTTTCTCCACCTACTAAAGGAGGGTATATTGAATCCTTATAGTGGATTGCTTGAGGTAAGGACATAGGCATGGTAGCTGAACTTAGTAAAAAAATCTTGTGTTCTTCTTTACCTTAACCTTTTATAATTCCAACATATTTACTTTGATTTGTAAATGATGTGAATGTTGTGAATGTTTTAGTTTCATTGAATTGTTAGATAAATTATTGAAATCTTATCGCATTCATACTACTAAGCACTTTGATATTTATTTTCTACAGGGAAATTTTATTGTCATTGGTTTATAACTTATTCAAGTTATAGCATAAATCATCTTGTGGCCGAGCATATTTTTATTAATATTGTTTTTTTGTGAGCATTGTCAATATCGTATAGTTGATTACATATTGAAATCTTAATTTAGGCTCTTTCATATTTAGGAATATCTATATTGGCACAGTTGTTTGTTGATAATACTTGTGTAGTTATTAAGGTATTTAGAACACTTGCAAAAAATAGATTAAGATAGATTAAGCTTCCGTATTAAATTTTAAAAATATCCAATTCACCCCCCTCTTGGGATCACACATCAACTTTCAGGATGTGTCATAAATATGGAAATGATCTGAAGGTGAAGGCTTGAAGTCACGTTGTTTGTTTTTCTCTTCTTTTGGTTGGTTGATTGTTGCTTTTTTTTTTTTTGCTTTGGTTTGTTTCGGTGATGTTAAAAATGAATGTGGATATGTGTAGTTGTGGAGTTTGTATTATAAAGGTGAAGATGTAATGCATGCACATAGTGAGTGAAGCTTTTTTGTTTTTTGTTTTTTTTTTCTTACAATGATATGGAAGGACAAAAGGGATGATGGAGATGAAATCGAAATGGAAACTCACCTAATAAGAGAAAACCTACCAAAATATGACCCTAGCGGCACTTGAAAACTCGGTGAGTTGGGAGGATGAGAGCTAGAAATCCTACGAATGTGAGAGAAGAGGGATTGTAAAAGGCCCTCTACCAAGAAATAGGGAAGACCTCAGATGGTGTAACCATATTTTTGCATCATAAAAGAAAGTTTTATAACCTCCTAAGAACATGAATTTTAAATATTTTTGCAAAAAATAGAAGTGAACTAAGCCCTCTGAACTTCAAAGTTTGATTTTTTTTGATAGCTTGAAATCAACACAAGTCAAAGAAAATATATGATGCCAGAACAAAATGGGGTGTCTACAAGGGATAAACCCTATGCTTTTGTCAACCTCTCTAGGCTTTGGAGTTGTGGCACTCCCCATATTTTTATTTTTATTTTTGCCTCAATAGACCCTTGGTCGTGTTGTTCTTAAATTTTGGGTGGTTTATTAAGGTGCCCCCCCCCCCCCCCTCCCCCTCCTACTTTATTTTTTTTTCTTGGTTATAAGAATCGTTACAAAGGGAAGCAAATTTCCCAATGACAACACTATACTGTTGACACAAAAAATCAAACCTAATCTTTACATCCGCAATACCTGACGGTCACCTATAACCAGTAAGAAACAAAATGCTTAGAAGAACCTCGGTGGTCTCCAGGAGCCTTTTTCAATCCTCAAGTTAGGATCGAGAAAGAGTGAAGAAGTGGGTGATAATTTCGAGAGATGTGAGATGTCTCATCTCTTCCTTGAAGTCCCCTTTATAGTAGATAAATTCTCTTGTCAATAATACCAGGACCTTTGACCGAAAATGAGTTATGATTTTTGTCTTCCTTTACTTCCTTAATTAACGTACTCAAGGGCTACACATTTTTTATTATCCCCTTTTGTATACCCTAAGTTACACTTTAAGAATTCCATTGATCTTCTTAGATATTTTATGCACATCAAAAACTATAAAAATCAATTTCATTCCATTTTTTTTCTTATATACCAAGAAAATAAAATCATAGAATCATGAGTCCATGACCATCATGGGTATTGGGCAATGTGGCAAGAAGAAAGAGGAGGGCTCTCCTTCCATTCAAGTTATCACTGTCACAGGGTTATAATAAATAACATTACTATGTAAACCCCTTATGCTATGTGAAAACTACACGGACATATTTGTTACATTAGATGGGGCATTTTGCAGTATGAATAAAATTTATATCAAAGCTAAAATAGCATTTGCGTCTCAATAGTTTTAAGATTTAGAATAATATAGTCTGGAGTTTGAATTTTTCATAATCTTAAATTTTGGTATGGTTGAATTCGGACAAAATGCAATCAAATATTATATTCAATTTTTTTTAAAAAAAAATCATAGAAATACAAATATAAGACTTAAAATCAAATTCCAAAATATAAAAATAATTGTGCTTTGAAACATGATTTTAAATTTCAAATTTGAATTCGTACGAATTTAGATGAAGCTTAAGTATACTATTTTTGTCCGAGAGTACTATTTTAAACTTTGAATTTTGGTTTGCTTACATTTAGATAAAATCTAATGTAATTTTATATTTAATTTTATCTAATTCTAAATTTAAACTTTAATTTTCTAAACATAAAATATGGGAAATACTTAAATAGCCTCCCCATGCTTTGGCTGTGCATGCTTTGGGTAACTGGCCAATACCTAGTGCCATTGTTCATACCTTCTTTTCTTGCTCCACAGTTAATGTCACTCTTTATTCTATACTCCTTTCTTTCACATCAAATCTTGTTCATGTACTTATAATTAAATCCACCTTCAAGAAACATTTTTCACACTCCAAATCCAAATAAAAAAATGCTAACGTATCTGAAATCTTGTCCTCACAATCTTTTGCTAGCAGCTCCAATCATGGTTCCCTAGGGCACGAAATCAAAACGTGCACCAACCATGATAGCTCAATTATTAGAACCAAACAATATAATTAGACCTAGGCTAATGTAATATGCTCAACACATATGAGGACTTTAGGAAAATTGAGGATTTATTCTAATTGAGTTGTGCTCAAAGCCTCAAACTAGGATAGTGGAATTTGATTTGATTAGATTTTATTTTTCTCATAAAATAAATTAAATATAGTTATTAAGATAAAAAAAAAAAAGTTATAATGCATAATGTATTTATATTGTTGCATATGTCATCTCTCACTTTTTGTCTTCAAAAGGGTTTATTTTATTTAAAATTGAATTATAGAAATTCAATTAAATTTAATCAGGCTCGGAAATATTTTTGAAAAACTTAAGCTTGTTGAAATATTTAATTCAAACTCAAAAAAAATTGAGTGGACTTGAGTTATAAAAACTTATAACTGCTTTTGATTCATTTACACTTTTTATTGAATCAAGATATTATTAAATTATGACTTTGACTTGGACGTATGAATCTCAAGATAAATAAATTACTCCATAATATTTTCATTAATTTTAAGAAGTTTTAAATTACACTGTTATTAAACATTCAATTAAGTCAAGTCCTTCTTCCTCTCACTTCAATGTGTCATATTTAATAGGCAATATTGTATTTACCTATCATAGTTAGTAATATATCGTTTTAGAAATTACTAATAGTGATACCAAAATGTTGCGATATAGTATAAAAGGGATTTACTTTGACTTTTTTTAAAAAAAATAGTAAAATATTTAATTAAAAAAGTTTTAAAGGGTAAAATCTAACAACACTTCTTGAGTTTTCAAAAAATGACAGTTCATCCCTTGTGTTTTCAAAAACTATCAAAGAACTCTCTGAGTTTTAATTTTATTGATTAAATAACATTTCCATTAATTGACCATTAGTCAACCGTTATGTATATATGAAGATAATTAATTATAATCCTAATAAAATTATATTTGAAAATGACATATGTTTAATAAATTATATTTAAAAAAATTAATCAACATAATTCTTAAAATTTAACTAAGCCATTCAAAGATATAATTGATTCAAATCAGTTAATCTATTCAATCCAGTCACTTTAGATAAATCAATTGACATTAGCATAACAAAAAAATCTATTATTATTGAAATTTTATAAAAAAAAATATAAATGGTAATAAAAATTATCAATAAATCATAAAAATAATTAATGATTATAATACTGCAAAACATTTGTTAGATGTAATTTTCATATAAATTGAATGACTAAACACATTATAAAACAAATAAAGCATATTTCAATATTTTTAAATTCAAGTAACTTATCAAATATAGTGTTAAGAAAAGATAAACTAAAATTTTAATATTTATTTTTAAAAATTATAATTATAATTTGGATGTTAATTTTTCTATGTGCAAATTACAAATTCTAAATGGATAAAAAAAATCTCAATATTATATTAATTGGTTGACCATTGCTCGAGATGATTCACCAATTTTTCCTGATTTATGCAAGTTGCTATGTCATTAAATATAATAGTCAACTAGACCTATAAAAAGTAAGCCACAATTCGATCAAATATTCTATCCAAGTTGATTTTTTAAATTATATTTTATTTGTTAAAGATAGTTTTTGTTATATAATTCTCATAAAATGCATAGAGTAAATATTTTGTTACAAAAATAATTATTTAAATATTTTTATAAAGCAGTAATATTATTTATTTATTTTTTATAATTTAATTTTTTTTAAATAATGAATTAACTATGTTGTCATACTTATGTTAATTGATTGATCCTATTTAATCGCTAGATATTATATTCACTTATAAGTTTAATTTTCAAAACATATTGTAATTAATTGACCAATTTTTTAAACTTAATTTATTAGATTAATGTCATTCTTTTAAAATTGATCTTATCAAAATTGAGTGGAAGGGTAAAATTATTATTTTATTAAGGATAAATTTTAATTTTTCACTAAATTTAATGGTTGACTAATGGTCAACTATATCTAGATTCTCTCGCTTTATATGTCAATTAATGGCACTCAATCTGTGCTCCCTAGTTTGGGACAATTTGGGTTATTGTGGGCAGCTATAGGAATATTTTAAAATTTTGGTTGATAGTTGTAAGAATATATTATGTAATTTAAAAATCATTCTAACAGAAAGGAATTTATTTTCTAATAGTAGAAATTACATCAAAATTTTGAAAAAATAATTTTAATTAAGTAACTTAAATGCATAAGAAGTATGTTCTAGTGTGTTCATATACAATCAAAATTCATAAAAGAAAATAATTAGTTATATTCAAACTTGTAGTTATATTGTTAACTGCAATTCATTGCAATTATATTGTTATATTGTTATATTGTTGAGGCAATGCAATTTATTACTGATTCATGATCCCGAAAACAACTTATTATTATTATAGTGTCCCCATAAATTTCTTCAATTGTGGGTTTGGGATTTTTATCCTTTTCTATGTGATTGTCTAGCAGAAGATTCTCATAATCATCATAGTCAATGATGTCTATAAAAAGATTATAATGCCCCCCATGCTATTGGGTATGGCTTAAATCATTATTAGTGAAGGTTTGGCTAGGAAGAGAATATGGAGTGACTGACACTTCCCCTCAATGGCTACCTAATAGCTAGTGTGCAAGTTAGCCAAATCCCTTGGATCACAATAAGTATGAGTAATTGATCACTCATGGAAAGATTATGGGTGATAATTATCTCTCCATTGTGGTCCCTGCCTAGTGAGAGGTGTGAGCTACCGAATGAAATTTCTTTAGCTATTGGTCGTTAAGTCATCACCAAATCAAAACTAGTGAGTCTAAACAAGATCAGTCGCGCATTGTTTCCATTAATTGTATTTCCTGCACCTCTAGTGATTGTTGGACTTATAGTTCCCATTGAGTGTGTAAAAAGATGTTTGTCCAATTTCTATGCAAACACCATTTAACTGTGATAAGGAGATGATTCCTTATGGAGATGGTAAATTATAATATCATATTGGGATATTATCTCTGCCCCATTAGAGGTGTATGGATGTCCTTGCAAAATAAGGAATTAGAATCGTAGAAGAGAGAAAGGAGTGAGGTGACAAGATTCATAGTAGCAAAGGTAAGGAAAGAATAGAGGAAAATAGGGATGCAAAGAGATTGAATAGTGTATGTTTGTATTTGTGCATGCGTGAGTGAGTGTGTGTGTGTGTGTAAAAGAGAGAGAGAGAGAGAGAGAGAGAGAGAGAGAGAGAGAGAGAGAGAGAGAGAGAGAGATGGCACTATGGTTGATGTTTCGGGATAAAAATTGTTGGGACCTTCAATGTTGCTCTCCAACTTCCGATGACCTGAAAAGGATGAAAACAAAGTAGGCTTGGAAGACCTGAGGTGTACTCTGGGGGATCACTCCGATGCCTAAGTAAGGGAACATTTTCAAGAGGTTGAATGCAACAGTAAGATTGGGTTCAGAGTGAGTTACTTTGGCTTGTTTGCATCACCCTTCTTTATAGTGGTGAGGTTTGACCCTTGGGGTGATCTGTCATTATGACGCAGGGGTGTGGATCGCTCCGGAGGTTTAAAGTGCCAGCATGGATCACTCTAGGTGTTTAAGGCGCCAACAAGGATCTCTCTCTTCATTATTGGATTAGAGCTAATTGCTCCTACTAGAGGATTTGACTTGGGTAGTGATTGCTGGGATTTGACTTGCTTTTAAAAGCTGATATATTTAGGGCATATCAGTTGTCCCCCCCTAGTTTCGAAGTTTTGAACCATGTTCCCAAAGTTCAAAAGTTGTTCCTATTGGGCTTTTGTGCAGCTTAGTTGTCTTTGATCTAGGCGATGACCCGATCCAAAGTAATAATGCGTGGTTTCTTAATGGGAGATTTCTTACTCAGGCTTAGTCCATGGAGTGAAGGCTTGACCCTCTTCAGCTACTTCTTTATCTACGGCTTGCCAAACCAGATTTAGGGCTTGTTCGGCTTACCTGAGCTAATCTTGCGGCGCTCCTAGCTTTGCCAAGCCGAACTCAAGGGGGAGTCGGCTAGTCCGAGCCAAAGTGGAGGTGTACATGGCTTTGCTGAGCCAAATTTTGTTGTGGCTTGTCAAGCTGATGCTTCTGTGTGCGAGTCATGCCAAGCAGGGTTTTTTGGCTCACCCGAGCCGATGATGTCGAGCAGGTCTTCGTCGAGCATTTTGCGCCGAGCAGGTCTCCATAAGGCATTTATGCCAAGCAGCTCATCGTGGGGCATTTGTGCTGAGCAGCTCTTCGTGGGGCATTCGTGCCAAGCCGCCAAGCTGCTCTTCCTGGGCATTCTTGCCAAGCTGTCGAGCTGCTCCTCATGGGAATTCTGTGGAGCTGCTCCTAATGGGAATTCTGCTAAGCTTCCATGCTACTCCTAATGGGCATTCTTGCCGAGCTACTGAGCTACTTTTCATGGGCATTCTTGCTGAGCTACTGAGCTGCTCTTCGTGGGCATTCTTGCCAAGCTGCTTCTTATGGGAATTCTGTCGAGTTGCTTCTCATGGGCCCATTCTTTCCAAGCTACAGAGCTTCTCTTCTTGGGCAATCTTATTGAGCTACTGAGCTGATCCTTATGGGAATTCTGTTGAGCTGCCGAGCTGCTCTTCATGGGCACTCTTGCCAAGTTACCGATCTGCTTTTCATGACATTTCTCACCGAACTATTTCTGCCAAACTATTTTTGTCGAGCTGATTTTCAAGGAAATTATTGCCGAGCTATTTTTATCGAGCCGCTCTTCAAGGCAATTCTTGCCGAGCAGATCTTGCCGAACTAATTCTGCCGAGCTGCTCTTCAGGGCAATTCTTGTCGAGCCATTTTTGTTGATCAGCTATTACTGGGCACATTCTGTCGAGCTGATCTTCGTGGCCATTCTTGCTGAGCTGTTTTTGCTGAGCAGCTTTTCGTAGGCTTTTTCTACCAAGCCATTTTTGCCGAGTAGCTCTTCATGAGCATTTTCTGCCGAGCTGATCTTCATGGCAGTTCTTGCCGAGCTGTTTTTGCAGAGCAGCTCTTCGCGGTAATTTTTTTGCCATCCTTTTGGCCTCATGGGATGTGCTCGTCAGTTGGACTGATTTCGCCTAATGAGCTATGCTCATTTGTTAGGCAGTCTTCTGGCCTCGCGAGGTTTGCTCGTCAGTTGGGCTGATTTTGCCTAATGAGTTGTGCTCACTTGTTGGGCGGTCTTCTGGTCTCACGAGGTTTGCTCGTTAGTTGGGCCGATTTTGCCTAATGAGCTATGCTAACTTGTTGGGCAGTCTTATGGCCTCACGAGCTTTGCTTGTCAGTTGGGCCAATTTCGCCTAATGAGCTATGTTAATTTGTTGGGCAGTCTTCTAACCTCATGAGGTTTACTCCTCAGTTGGGCTGATTTTGCCTAATGAGTTGTGCTCACTTGTTCAGCAGTCTTTTGGCCTCACGAGCGTTGCTCGTTAGTTGGGCTGATTCTTCTTTGCCTAATAAGCTGTGCTCATTTTTTGGCTTGAAATCGAATTGCATGAGAGAGAATGCATGTAACACCCAGATTTTTCGTACCATTTTTTTTAACACATTAATACATTACATATTGGCCATGTCACCACCCTAATACCATTTAATCATGACCCGACCCGAGGTGGGTACTGGGTAAAATGGTCATACAAGTATTCCTATCAGCAGAAGTCACAATATATATATATACACCACAGCGAATACACATACTAGAGTATCAACCATCCAGAATTTTATACATCAACATACATCCAAAAATAACAAAACTCTAGGGTAATCATCCATCCCTAGTTTACACACTCACCCTGTTTGTCAAGGTACCGTCTTTACTCTATCTGAGAGCTCTGTCACCAGCTCAATCTTGGTTTCCTGAAATGTTTAATACTTGGGTGGGACACATCTCAGTAAGACGAAATAAATTATTAACAGTGTGTGGCAATATGAGTGTAATTACAACAATATATACATATTCTTTCAAATCATTAATCATCTAAGAAAATAACCGACATGTGCATATGGCCATATAGATGTAAAACACAGCTTTTTATAAACTTTTAAACATGTTTCCAATTTCATACATTTTACCTTTTGCATCTTTCTTTCATTTCCCCCTTTTCATTTTTATTTTATATTTCATTTATCCAGCCCGTGAGTATCCTCGGTAACCATTACGATGTTGTGTCTGTAACTCATGGCCACTTCCATTTCACCATCCAGCCCATGGGTATCCTCAATAACCATTTCATGCTGTGTCTATAACCCATGGTTGCCCTAAGGATTTTTCTCCATGCCATGCTCCCCCCTATGGTTAGGGTTGTCCTGCCTGAAGGTTGGATCTAACCGCGATTGGCCGACTTGGTAAGATCAAATAACACCACATACCTGTCTGTAGTAATGAATGGTCTACCTCATGCCCTAGTTCAGAATCCAAGGGGCGATAAACAACCCTTCTCTAGCCCATTCATACTGCCACGCCACACACTCCGTGAGTCATTGTGGTTGCACTTTTCATTCGCTAGCATTGATACCATGCTCAATATCATAACCCATCATTGGTGTTTCCATATCCATCCATCAGGGTTTTTCATTTCCACCATTTCACTTTTCTCATATCAGCATTTCCTATTTCAGTATTCATTGTAGTTGCTACATTGCAATGTTCACATTTCCAATATTCACTTTCATCATTTAATCAGTATCTACATATCAATATTCACATTTCAATATTCCTAGTAGATTCATATTTTTCTTCTGTTTCATTCTCAGTATTTCAATACCTATTTCCTCTCATAATAATGTGTACATATACATGAAAATATATTACATTTCACATGTTTCTTCATTTCCAGTATACACATCAATATTTTATATTTCCTCCATTTCATAAAACCATTTCCGTATTTCTTGTGTTTCCACATTTCTCTATATACACATATATCAATGTTTCATACTTTCACTGTTTTCATAAAATCATTTCCATGCATCCATTTATCCCATTTCATTATTTTCTAGAAATCGTATTCACATCTCAACATTTCAAATCACATGTTACACTATACATTTCATCGTTTTCATATAATCATATGCCACACAATTTTCCTTCTATTAATCATATCATAATAATTTCAGGGAAAATACTATAATTCGTTTCACATATAATTCAACCAGCATTTTACAAAAATACCTACTATAATTTATTCCCTTTACCTAACTTACCGAGATGCTCACAAACAACCAATCCCTACGCCCGTGGCATTCACAGCTCAAAAGCCTAAAATTTCCATTTCCCAAAAACATTCAACAAAACCTAAAAATAATTTTCATAAAACATTTCCTAGGTTCCCAATAATCCAAATAAATCATTGAACTCCAAAAATACTTAACTTACCCTGGTTTTGGGATGCTGTCTTGAAACCCCAAACTGAAATTTTGCTCTAACTATGATGTAGAGAATCTTCCCATGAGCACCGTGGTACAATCTGATCATCAAACTAGGCTTTACCGGAGCCAGAAATCTAGAGAGAAGGAGGGAGGACCAAGGTTTCCATGAGAGAGAGAGAGAGAGAGAGAGAGAGAGAGAGAGAAAGAGAGATTGTTAAAATGTTTTAAAACATTTGCTCACAGGTTCCTTTTTAAAATAGCCTCTACATGTAAAATCATCGACGGTTCTCTATGCCTCACAAAAAATCGTCACTGGTTTTGATTTTTAACCCACCATTTTTAACTATTTAACCCGTAACCGCCCCGCAGTAAGAAAAAAACAAACTGACGCCAGTTTTCTAGCTTCCCACAAAACCATTGCCGGTTTTGGTCTTCATCCGGCCAAAACCTCTTTTTCTTTTATTTTATCGTTATTCATATTTTTGGATCTCTACATTCTCCTCTCCTTATAAAATTCCATCCTTGAAATTTGCCATTCTTTACCTTTCTAATTTTAAAAGACGACACTAGATTTCTTTTATTAATTGTCCTCACTTATGGCGAAGGAATACCATGGTTACAAAAAAGGTCCTGGGAGATTACAACCATTGAAATAAAATTCTCCCCAAAACCATTAAAACCAAAATACTACCTATACTATACAATTTCAAAACACATACCTTAACCCTGGTTCCCAGTAAACAGCTGTGGGTATCTCTAACGCATATGTTCCTCTGGTTCCCAAGAAGCTTCCTCTACTGCATGGTTGCACCACAGAACTTTTACCAACGGTATGCTTTTTTGTACGCAATTCCTGTTCTCTCCAATCCAAAATATGCACTGACTTTTCTTCATAAGACAAAGCATCACTAAGCTCTAGTGCCTTATATCTGATCACATGGGAGGGATCTGGGATGTATTTTCTCAATATAGAAACATGAAATACGTCATGAATTCTCGACAAAACTGGCGGTAACGCCAACCTATAGGCAACTGGACCCACTCTTTCAAGAATCTAGAATGGTCCAATATAACTAGGGCTCAGTTTACCCTTTCTCTCAAACCTCATGACTCCTTTCAACGGTGCCACTCACAGAAACACATGATCCCTAGTTTCAAACTCTAATTTCCGTTGGCGAGTATCTGCATAACTCTTCTGCCAACTCTACGCTGTTCTAATTCTGTCCCAGATGAGTCTAACTTTGTCCTGAGTCTATTGTATCAGCTCTGGCCCCAATATCCGTATCTCCACAATCTCATTCCAATACAATAGGGATTGATATTTCCTACCATACAATGCCTCAAATGGTGCTATCACAATGCTGGCCTGATAGCTGTTATTATACGCAAACTCTACCAGTGGAATAAAATATAGCCAACTGCCTCCAAAGTCCAACACACATGCACGCATACCCTCCAATATATGTATCATTCTCTCAATATACCCGTCTATCTGAGGATGAAATGTGGTGCTGAATGACAATTGAGAACCCATGGCCTTCTACAAACTCCTCTAGAAACGAGATGTAAACCGTGGGTCTCAATCTGAAACTATGGACACTAGCACGCCATGCATTCTCACTATCTCTTGAATATATAACTCTGCCAATCGGTTTAAGGAGTAGTTAACTCTGATAGGCAAGAAGTGGGCAGTCTTCGTATGTAACGACTTGCTATTTATTTTCCAGTTATGAATTTTTTATTTATACTGTAAAATTTATAATGCTCTAATACGTACTAGATTAAACCAAACCATCAACCTAAGCAGCGAGAAGAGGAATTCATATAAACACAATCAACAAAATATACAATATTAAAGTGGTACAATGGTCCCCAAAATATACATATATGATTGTTTCCCAAAATACCCTCAACTGAGCTAGGGCTATACATAAATACTCCAAAAAATACTCACTCTACTGATAGGGCAGTACTGGAGCCCCTTTATCTGCGAGCTTGATTTGCTCGCCTACCTGGATCACCTGAAAAATGTTAAAGTAATGGGATGCACCAACGCTCAGTAAGACGAAATATGCTATTGCTAGTGTGTGGCAAATGAGTTGCAATACTATGAAGATCTGTTTCTATATAATCATATATAACTGAATCTATAAATATAGTACAAATAATATAACCACCACCTTTCCCATGTTGCTTAACATATTTGTATTTTAGGTTTCTATTCATAATTCTTTTAATATAGATATACATATATTCCCTGTTTCTATGAAACTGTACATACATAATAATAACTGAAAACTTCCCTAGATGGATAACTGTATGTCATAATTTAACCCTTTATGATAGGGTTGTGCACCTTGTAGGCTGGATCTACCCTGGTTGGCCGACCAGGATAAACCATTATACTCCATCAGTCTGATCAGCCCTCCTCAACCCATATCTAATGGGGAGCTTGTCCGCACGTGGGCATTTGATCTACCTACTTACCACGTATTATCTAAATAGGTGGTTGCACTTTATTCTATATATAGCAATGGTACCGTGCTCTGTAAACTGTATCTATAATGGTCCATGAGGGTTTGATACTATATAATTCATCTATATATACAACTATCTGTTTTACCATGATTCTGTAATAACTGTATAAACCATGACACCGAAATAAACTGTATCTGTATCAACTGTATTTCTGAAGTGAATTGTAGAACTGTATGTCATGGTACTATAAATTGTATAATCATGGTATTCTGTAATTGCTATATAATATATACACTGTCTGTATGTTCTATAAAACATAACTCTGGAAAATACTATAAAACATGTTTTTGTACTATATTTATATTCTCAAGCCACACATTAATTTGAAGCATATTAAATATACTTGATAAACTGTATAAATTTTTGCTGTGAATAATAATCTGGTAAAAACATATAATTTGTACTGAAAACATACTAGAATTGCCTAGCATGGCATATTTTCCTTACCTGATTTGTGTTAAAATTCCCCTACTATGACGGGTCCTACACTTGCAGAGTTCTCCACTCAACACCGTGAAAATCATATATCCCAGAACAAAATATTACTATTTCTACGTCTACAACATTTCGTACAACTGCTGGAAAGTCAAATTTCAATAAATAGACCTTACCCTGAATCTGGGATGAAATCCAACTTCGTCTCACCGACGATCAGTTCTGGCAGACTTGAAGAGAACTTTCACAAGAGCATCGTGGTGGCCACAGATCGTCGATCGGGCGACTGACGAAGCCGAAATCGAAGAGAGAGGGAAAGAGAGAGGAGAAACAATATGAGAGAGAAAATGAGAGAATTTTGCTGAAAAATTATGCATTTAACCCGGATTTAGACTATTTATACTGTGGGATTCGTCAACAAACCACGCCACCTCGTCGACGAGTCCTGTAGAAAGTTCGTCCACGAAACTGCACCCTCTTCGATTAATTTCAGACTTTCCAAAAATCTTCTCTCGGTATCTTCTCATCGACGATACGGGACCTCGTTGACGAGATCTTGAAGAACCCTCGTCGACGAAACCCCTGTGTTCGTCGATGAGGCCTAGCAAAATTTCTTAGGATTATTACCTCCAAAGTGCAACGTCAAGTCAACCCCCTCCTTCTGTTCCTGTTTCCATTTCCCTCCCTCTTTATTATTCAAATACCATTATTTTTCGGGTTATTACATTCTCCCCTCATAAAATTTCGTCCTCGAAATTTACTGTTCATGTAGCTCATCATCCCTTAAAGGCAAAACAGTCTACTTATTTTATTATCTACCCTCACTTATGGTAGAGGAATACCATGGTTACATGGGTAGTTCTAGGAGATTTCAAGTATAAAAAAAAAAAATTCCCCCAAAACCAAAATATCACCTATCCTATACTCTACATTACAATTACATTGTACTAAACAAAATAAAATTGTCATTACCTTAATTATACATCACTACTGTAACCCACTAAACAGGTGGGGGTATTTCTGTCAAATTTCATTTTCAAGCTCCCACAAGGCTTCTTCTATCGCGTGATTCCTCCCTAGGACTTTTACTAGCGGTATCTTCTTATTATGCAATTCCCGTTCTTTTCTGTCTAAGATCTGTACTGGAGCTTCCTTATATACTAGATCACCCCTGAGTTCCAATTTTGCATAGCTGATGATATGGGAAGGATCTGGGACGTATTTCCTTAACATAGAAACATGAAACACATCATGAATCCTAAATAGAGATGGTGGCAAAGCCAGTCGATAGGCAACTGACCCAATCTTCTCGAGGATCTTAAATAAGCTAATGAACCTAGGGCTCAGCTTACCCTTATTCCCAAACCTTATGATCCCCTTCAGCGGTGCTATTTTCAAAAATACATGATCACCCACTTCAAATTCCAGTTCCTGGCAGCAAGTATCTATGCAGCTTTTCTAGTCGACTCGGTGCTGCACTGATTCTATCTCGAATGAGTCGAACTTTATCATACGCTTGCTGAACTATCTCTGGCCCCAAAACTCGTCTCTCATCTAGATCACTCCAGTGTAGAGGGGAATGACACTTCCTACCATATAATGCTTTATAAGGAGCCATGCCTATGCTAGCCTGATAACTGTTGTTGTAAGCAAATTCCACCAATGGCATATACTGAGTCCAGCTACCCCCAAAATCAAATACACATCGTAACTTATCCTCAAGTACCTGAATTTTCCTCTCTGTCTAACCTTCTGTCTGAAGATGGAAAGAGGTGTTGAATGCTAATTGAGTCCCTAAGGCCTCTTACAAACTCCTCAAGAACCACAATGTAAAACGTAGATCATGGTTCGAGACTATAGATACCAGCACTCCATGGGGTCGAAAAATTTCCTCTATATAAATCTCTGCTAACCTGTTCATAGGGTAGCTAACCTTAATGGGCAGAAAGTGCGCTGTCTTTGTCAACCTATGAACCACCACCCAAATGGCATTTTGACCATATGGTGCCGGCGGTAGCCTAGTAACAAAATCCATGGATACATGGTCCCACTTCCATTCAGGAATGAAAAGTGGCTTCAACTGACTTGTTGACCTTTGGTGCTCAGCCTTAATTTTCTAGCACGTCAAACACTGCTACACAAATTCTACTATTTCCCTCTTCATGCCACTCCACCAGAAATACTCCTGCAGATTCCTATACATTTTTGTACTGCTAGGATGAACAATGTATAGAGATCTGTGTGTCTCTTCTAGAATCGTCTTCCTGATGCTGGCATTCGAAGGCACACACAATCTGGTGTGAAATCTCAAAATCCCATCTTTAGAAATATAGAATTCTTCCCCCTGACCATCCTGTATTCTAGCTATCATTTCTTCTAATTCTGGATCATTCCCTTGAGCGGCTTTAATCCTTTTATAAAGTGTAGGCTATGCAACCAGACTGACAATAAGTGCCTGAGGATCATCTGCCACTAGCTCCACACCAAGTCTTTCCAAGTCCATCTGAAATGGGTGCTGAAATACTGCTACTAGCTGTGCTGTATCTTCTGATTTATGGCTCAAAGCATCAGCCACCACATTTGCTTTACCTAGGTGGTAACTAATGGTGCAGTCGTAATCCTTGATGAGTTCTAACCATCTCCTCTGGCACATATTCAAATCTTTCTATGTAAAGAAGTACATTAGGCTCTTATGATTAGAAAATATTTCACACCTCTCACCATATAAGTAATGTCTCTAGATCTTCAGTGCATGTACAACTATAGCCAATTCCAGATCATGAGTAGGGTACTTCTTTTCATATTCTTTCAACTGCTTGGATGCATACGCCACCACCCTATCATGCTGCATCAGTACACAACCGAGCCCTTTCAAAGACGTGTCTCTATAAATTACATACCCATCACCTCCTATGGATTCATCAGTGCTGGTGCGGTGACAAGCCACTGCTTTAATTCTTGAAAAATCTGCTCGCATTCTTCATCCCACGCAAACCTAGCATTTTTCCTAGTTAGTCGTATGAGAGGCCCTGACAAATCTGAAAAACCCCTTAACAAACTGATGGTAATAACCTGCCAGTCCCAAGAAACTTCTGACTTCCTGCACGTTCTTCGGCCTGACTCAATTCACTACAGCATCAATCTTGCTGGGATCCACTGAAATACCATCTCCTGAGATCACATAGCCTAAAAATGCAACTTTCTCAAGCCAAAACTCACACTTGCTAAACTTGGCATAGAGTTTCTCTTCCCTGAGTGTCTGCAGTCTCAAATGTACCTCATGATCCTCAAAACTCCTCGAGTACACCAGTATATCATCAATAAAAACTACTACAAACTGAACTAGATATTGGTGAAAAACTCTATTTATCAAGTCCATGAACACAGTTGGGGCATTCGTCAGACCAAAAGGCACAACAAGAAATTCATAGTGCCCGTACCTAGTCCTAAAGGTTGTATTTGCAACATCCTTAGCCTTTACTCTCACCTAATGATAACCTGATGTGAGGTCGAACTTAGAATACACCCGTGTACCTTGGAGCTGATCAAACAGATCGTCGATACAGGGTAGAGGATATTTATTCTTAATAGTAACCTTGTTTATTTCCCTGTAGTCAATACACATCCTCAAAGACCTGTTTTTCTTTTTTATGAGCAACACTAGAGCTCCCCATGGCGATACACTGGGTCGTATAAATCTCCTATTCAATAAGTCTTGCAACTGATTCTTCAAATCTCCTAATTCAGCTGGGGCCATACGATAAGGAACCTTAGAGATCAGCACTGTCCTTGGAGGCAAATCTATAGGAAAATCCACCTCGCTTTCGGGAGGCAACCCTAGTAGCTCCTCTGGAAAAACATCTGAAAATTCTCATATGACCGGGGTACTATCGAGCTTCGATTCATTCTCTAACGCTTCCTTTACAAAAGCCACAAACCCCTGACTTCCATCTTGAAGTAGACAACTTGCCTATATAGTAGATACCAACTGCGACGGTGCACGTACACGTGAACCAGTAAACCTAAATTCTTGTCACCACAGGGTCTGAAAATTACTTCCTTCTGAGGACAATCAATACTGGAGTAATTAACTGACAGCCAATTCATACCTAGTATTACATCAAACGCGCACATTTCTAACACAATCAGGTCAGTTGGTAGCACTCTCCCCTGAATTTCTATAGGATACTCTTTGAGCACCTTTTGACACCTCAACACCAACCCAGATGGTGTAGCTACTGATAGTTCTCTATCTAATAACTAAGTCTCACTTCCAGATAATTTAACGTACGATGCACAGACAACTGAATGAGTAGCACCTGAATCAAATAAAATGATGACGGAATGTGATAAAATAGTAAAAGTACCTATCACCACATCCATAGTAGCCTCACCATCACCTGACGTCAACGCGTAAACCCTCGTCGGGGCCACATTCCTTTATTGTCCTCCACGAGGTGCTTGATATCCTCCCCGATAGGGCCTGGGAGCTGGGACTTGGTCTGGCGGATCGGGGCATGCAAGTGCCATGTGGTTAGGTCTCCCACAGTGATAACATACATCTCTCCCTACCCAACACTCCCCCAAATGACGTCTTCTGCATGTCTAACATACTAGGAAAATCGGTGCACCCTGATTCTCACGAGGTCCTACCATCTACCTCTGATGTCCCCTATCACGACCTCCTCTCCATGGACCCCTACTGGAGCTAGCTTGAAAGCCCTGAGGCACATGCCTCTTCCTCTGACTTTGAGCTGCTATACCCCTCTGTATACCACTCTCAATGATGCAGCTTTGTCTACAACCTCTATAAATATTTAAGCTCTGAAGCCAATCACCTGCTCGAACAAGTTCTGCCTCAGTCTCTCTTCAAACTTCCTTGCCTTTTTCTTTTCATCAGGCACTAAATGTGGAGCAAAACGCAACAACTCGATAAATCGACTTGCGTACTGAGATACTGACATCCGCCCCTGTACCAGATGCATAAACTCTACTGCCTTCGCGCTCTGAATGATAGCAGGGAAATATCGCTCAAAGAACAGCTCCTTGAATCAGTCCCAAGTCACTAGCACTAGAACCGGCCTCAGCTCCTCTATCAGTCGTGCTGATCTCCATCAGTGCTTCACCTCCCCTATCAGTTTAAATGCTGCAAACACTACCTTCTGCTCATCCGAACAAGGAAGCGTAGCCAACATCTCTTCGATGTCCTAAACCCAATTCTCAGCTACAATTGGGTCATCTTCTCCAGCAAAGTATGGGGGCTTCATCCCTGTAAACTGCTCGATCGAACAGCCACACTCCCTAGAGCTCCTGGCCATCTCAGCCATCATCTATTGAGTGATGCTGCGCAGCACAACATTTGTATCTCCTCCACCTATGCTGGAAGGTCCTAGCCTATCCTCCCCAGCATTCGTACCATTGCTTCCCGGGTCCATTCTGAAACAAGAAACACACTTAAGAACCTTATCTCCTACATAGACCTATCCTATACCAATTCAAAATTAATTGCCTTCCCTGACCTTAACTCAATATCCAGTTCTGTCACCTAAACACACGACCCGACAATAGTTTACTATGGTTTTCCTAAAATTGTCACCCCAGGAAAAACACAGAAACCACCATGGTAATCCTGTACCCAAACCACAGAACAAATCTCAAATCCTTTCCTATACTTTTGTCTTGCTTCTGTTACACTCTAAAATCTACAGAACCTAGCAACCTAGGCTCTGATACCAAATTGTAACGACCTACTATTTATTTTCCAACTATGATTTTTTTTTTGTACTGTAAAATTTTTAATGCTCTAATACTTACTAGATTAAACCAAACCATCAACCTAAGCAGCGAGAAGAGGAATTCATATAAACACAATCAAGAAAATATACAATACCAGAGTGCTACAATGGTGCCCAAAATATACATATATGACTATTTCCCAAAATACCCTCAACTGGGCTAGGGCTATACATAAATACTCCCAAAAATACTCACTCTACTGAAAGGGCAGTACTAAAGCCCCTCTATCTGTGAGCCTGCTCTGCTCGCCTACCTGGATCACCTGAAAAATATTAAAGTAATGGGATGAGCCAATGCTCAGTAAGACGAAATATGCTATTACTAGTGTGTGGCAAATGAGTTGCAATACTGTGAAGATCTGTTTTTATATAATCATATTTAACTCAATCTATAAATATAGTACAAATAATATAACCACCACCTTTCCTATGTTGCTTAACACATCTGTATTTTAGGTTTCATAATACTTTTAATATAGATATACATATATTCCCTGTTTTTGTGAAACTGTACATACATAATAATAATTGAAAACTTATCTAGATGGATAACTTAATGTCATGATTTAACCCCTCATGACAGGGTTGTGCGGCCCGTAGGTGGGATCTACCCTAACTGGTCGACCAGGATAAACCACTATACTCCATCAGTCTAATTATCCCTCCTCAACCCATATCTAATGGGGAGCTTGTCCACATGTGAGCATTTGATCGACCTACTTACCACATATTATCTAAATAGGTGGTTGCACTCTATTCTATATATAGCAACGGTACCGTGCTTTGTAAACTGTATCTATAATGGTCCATCAAGGTCTGATACTATATAATACATCTCTATATACAACTATCAGTTTTACCATGATTTCGTAATAACTGTATAAACCATGACGCTGAAATAAACTGTATCTATATCAACTGTATTTTTGATGAACTATAGAACTATATGTCATGATATTGTAAACTATATAATCATGGTATTCTATAATTTTTATACAATATATCCACTGTCTGTATGTTCTGTAAAACATAACTCTGGAAAATACTGTAAAACATGTTTCTAAACTATATCTATATTCTCAAGCCACACATTAATTTAAAGCATATTAAACATACTTGATAAATTGTATAAATTTCTATTGTGAATAATAATCTGGTAAAAAACGTATAATTTATACTGAAAACATACTAGAATTGCCTAGCATAGCATATTTCCCTTACCTGATTCCTGCTAAAATCCTCCTACTATGACGGGTCCTACGCCCGCAGAGTTCTTTACTCAACACCTTGAAAACCATATATCCCAGAACAAAATATTAATATTTCTACGTCTACAACATTTCCTACAACTGCTGAAAAGTCAAATTTCAACAAAGAATTCTTACCCTGAATTTGGGATGAAATCCAATTTCGTCCGACCGACGATCCGCTCTGGCAGATTTGAAGAGAACTTCCACAAGAGCGTCGTGGTGGCCTCAGATCGTCGATCCAGCGACTGACAAAGCTGAAATCGAAGAGAGAGAGAGAAGAAACCATAGGAGGGAGAAAATGAGAGAATTTCGCTGAAAAATTATGCATTTAACCTAGATTTAGGCTATTTATACTATGGGATTCATCGACGAGCCACGCCACCTCATCGACGAGTCCTGTAGATAAGTTGTCGACGACCCTGCACCCTCGTCAATGAATTTCAAACTTCTAAAAAATCCTCTCTCGATGTCTTCTCGTCGACAATACGGGACCTTGTCGACGAGATCCTGAAGAACTCTCATTGATGAAACCCCTTTGTTTGTCGACGAGGCATGGAAAAATTTCTTGGGATTATTACATCCAAAGTGCAACTTTGCGTTCGTCGACAAAGTCAGCCCCCTCCTTTTGTTCCTATTTCCATTTCCCTCCCTCTTTATTATTTAAATACCATTATTCTTTGGGTCATTACATCATAAGTTGATCTACTACTATCCAAATGGCGTCCTGTCCATGTAGTGTCAACGGTAACCCCTGACAAAATCCATCGCTATATGCTCCCAATTCCACTCAAGAATATACAGTGGCTATAAAAATCCCGCCGATCTCTAATGCTCAACTTTCACCTACTGGCATGTCAAACAATGTGCTACAAAGTCATCAATCTCTCTTTTAATTCCGCTCTACCAGAAAGATTCCCAAAGATCCCTGTACATTTTAGTGCTACTAGGGTGTACCATATACAAGGATCGGTGGGTTTCCTCCAAAATCACTTTCTTAATCTCAAGATCGGCTAGAAAACATAACCTGGTATGGAACCTCAAGGCCCCATCATCTGAGATACTGAAATCCTCCTCCAGACCATCCTATACTTTCTCTATAAGCTCTACCAACTCTGCATCACTCTTTTGTGCTGCTTTAATTCTTTCTTGTAGAGTCGGTTGCAACACCAGATTAGCAATAAATGCCTTATGATCACCTTCTACGAGTTCTATCCCCAATTTATCCAAGTTTATCTGAATCGGATGCTGGATCTCCACTGCAGATATTGATGCACCCACTGACTTCCGACTTAAGGCATTAGTAACCACATTCGCCTTTCTCGTGTGGTAAATGATGGTGCAATTGTAATCCTTTATCGACTCCAACCATCTTCTCTACCTCATGTTCAATTCTTTCTACGTGAAAAAGTATTTCAAACTCTTGTGATTAGTAAAAATTTCACACCTACCCCCATAAAGATAATTCCACCAAATTTTTAGTACGTATACCATTGCTGCTAATTCTAAATCATGGGTAGGGTAATTCTTCGCATATTCTTTCAACTGTTGAGAGACATATGCTATAACTCTCCCCTGCTGCATAAGAACATAGCCAAGCCCTTTATGCGATGCATGACTGTAAATCACGAATCCATCTTCTCCTGAAGGAATTGTCAACACAGGCGCAGGCATAAGCCGCTGCTTCAACTTCTGGATGCTCTGCTCACAATCATCAGACCACTCAAATTTCACCCCTTTCCTGGTCAATCTAGTTAATGAACCTAGAAATTTAGAAAAACCATCTACAAACCTGCGGTAGCATCCATCAAATCCTAGGAAACTTCAAATTTCTTACATATTCTTCGGTCATACCCAAACTACTACAACCTCAATCTTACTCGGGTCTACTGAGATACAACCCCTGGAGATCAGTTGTTCAAGAAAGGTAACCTACTCTAGCCAAAACTCGCACTTCTTGAATTTTGCAAATAGTTTCCTTTCCCTCAGTAACTGAAGTACTATCCTCATATGTTCCTCGTGCTCCTCTAGGCTCTTTGAATACACCAATATGTCGTCAATGAATACCACCACAAATTGATCCAAATACTAGTGGAAGACCCTGTTCATCAAATCCATAAACACTGTAGGAGCATTTGTCAGCCTAAATGGCATAACTAAGAATTCGTAGTGGCCATACTGAGTCCTGAACGCTATCTTCGAAACATCGTCCACCCTGACTTTCACGTGATGATATCTAGACTGTAAATCTATTTTTGAGAAATTCTATGTCCCCTGAAGCTGATCAAACAAATCATCGATACGGGGAAACGGGTACTTATTCTTGATAGTCACTTTATTAATCTCGCTGTAGTTGATGCACATCACCGATCCTTCTTCTTCACAAACAATACTGGCACTCCCCAGGGCGACATGCTGGGCCCAATAAATCCCCTGTCTAATTATTCCTGCAACTGGTCCTTCAATTCTTTTAATTCTATCGGTGCCATTCTGCACGGTGCTTTTGATATCGACGCTATCCCTGGAACTAGATCAATGGTAAACTCTACCTTACGATCCGAAGGTAGTCTCACTAAATCCCTGGGAAAAACATCAGGAAAATATCTCATCATTAGTATATCCTCCAATCTTAACTCTCCTTATGATGCCTCTTCCACACAAGGCAGTTATCCCTGATACCTTTTATCAATAATCTCCTCACCTGAATGGTGGATAGCAACTATTGTGGAGCACGCATATAGGACCCCATGAATTTATACTTTTGCTCCCTTGGAGGTCTGAACATAACTTCTCTCTAATGACAGTCTATACTGGTACAGTGAGCAACTAGCCAGTCCATCCCCAAAATCACCTCAAACCCATGTATCTCTAAAACCACCAGATTAGCTAACAGAAACCCCACCTGAATACAGATTGGGCAGTTCTCAATTACCTTCTTACAATTCCCCATAGCCCCTCTCAGCGTAGCTACTGACAAACTAACCCTTAACTGCTGAGTTTCAAACCTATACAATTTTATGAATTTTCGAGTAATGAAAGAATCGGTCGCCCCTGAATCAAACAATGTAGTAACTTTAAATGACAGTATTGAGACGATACCTATCACAACGTCTCCGGCCGCCTCCGCATCTCCAAGTGTCAATGTATAAACTTGTGCCGGGGCAGTATTCCTTTGCTTTCCACCACGAGGTGCCTGATGACCTCCTTTATATGGTCTCGAAGCAAGCACTGTCGCCAGTGGTGCACGACAATCCCTTGCTATATGTCTCGGCTAATAACACCAATAGCAAACGGTCTCCCTGAGCAGGCATTCTCCCGAGTGTCTCCTATAACATGTGGGCCAAGGAGGGGGCATGTGTCTACCCAGTCCTGCTCGATCTCTTTCCTCCTCTATTATCCTGCCTCCTCCAGAGCCCTTGGCTAGACCCAACCTAAAACTATGAATGTACCACCCTCTTCCCCTGACTCTGAGTTGCGGTGCCTTTCTACATACTACTCTCGATCACTACAGCCTTGTCCATAATCTCTACAAATACCTGAGCCCAGAAACCAATGACCTGCTCAAATACATTCTGTCTGAGGCCCTCCTCGAACTTCTTTGCCTTCTTTTCCCCATCCGGTGCCAAATGTGGGGCAAATCGGGATAGCTTAATAAACCAGGCTGTGTACTGCTACACCGTCATCTTCCCCTGAGTCATGTGCAAGATTTATGCTGCCTTCGCACTTTGGATGATAGTAGGGAAATATTTTTCAAAAAATAATTCCTTGAATCAACTCCACGTCACCGGCATAGGATCCAATCTTTGCTCCTCAATCAACCTCGTTGATCTCCACCATTGTTTTACTTCCCCGGTCAACTTGAATGTTGCAAATGGCACCTTCTGTTCATTTGTACACGAGAGCACTACTAGCATGTCCTCAATGTTTAGGACCCAATTCTCAACCACTATCGGGTCTGTTCCTCCAGCAAATGGTGGGGGTCTCATACGCATAAAATGCTCAATCGTGCAGCTTCGCTCCCTTGAACTCCTGGCCATCTTAGCCATTACCTACTGGGTGACACTGCGCAATACTGCGTCAAAATCTCTGCCCCCCATAATGGAAGGTCCTACTCCATCACCCCCAGCATTCGTGTCACTGCTCCTAGGGTCCATCCTGAAAAGGAAACAGTTAGTCTCAGAATTCCATCACTATCACACAATCCATATATTCATCAAACTATAACTCATAAAACATCATTCTAAAATCATTTATCTTATCATCCTTAGCTCCCATTTAGGATTCAGTCCTACCACTCAAAAACAAGAATCGCCGATAGTATCCATGGTTTTCTTTGAATCGTCACCCGAGGAAAAACACAGAAACAACCACGGAACTCTTGTCTCCGGGTTGCAAGATAGAACCCTAAATTCTCATTTTATCCTTTAATAATCTTAAACTCATTTCTCATTCTATTCACTTTCTATTTTCCTTAAAATCCATTTCTATACTCTAGTATTGTATTCCGATGTTTACTAAAGTTTGCAGAACCTAACAACCAAGGCTCTGATACCAAACTGTAACGCCCCAATTTTTCATACCATTTTTTTAACACATATTATCATACATTACATATCAGCCACGTCACCACCCTGATACCATTTAATCATTACCCGACCTGAGGTGGGTACCGGGTCAAATGGTCATACCCGTATTCCTACCATCTTAAGTCACAATATATATATACAGCATAGCAAATTCACATACCAGAGTATCAACCATCCAGAAGTTTATACATTAACATACATCCCAAAATAACAAAACTCTAGGGGAATCATCCATCCCTAGTTTACACACACACCATGTATGTCGGGGTACTAGCTCCACTCTATTTGGGAGCTCTATTACCAGCTCGATCTTGATTTCTAGAAATGTTTAATACTTGCGTGAGACACATCTTAGTAAGACGGAATAAATTATTGACATTGTGTGGCAATATGAGTGTAATTACAACAATATATACATATTCTTTCAAATCATTAATCATTTGAGAAAATAACCTATGTGTGCATATAGCCATATAGATATAAAACACAGCTTTTTATAAAATTTTAAACTAATTTCCAATTTCATACATTTTCCCTTTTGCATCTTTCTTTCTTTTTTAGCATTTTCATCATGAGTATCCTCAGTAACCATTACCATGTCATGTCTGTAACTCATGGCCACTTCCATTTCACTATCCAACCCATGGGTATCCTCAGTAACCATTTCATGTCGTGTTTGTAACCCATGGTTGCCTTGAGGATTTTTATCCACGCCATGCTTCACCCCATGGTCAGGGTTGTGCGGCCCGAAGGCTAGATTTAACCGCGGTTGGCCGACCTGATTAGATCAAATAATGCCATATACCTGTCTGTAGTAATGAATGGACTACCTTATACCCTAGTCCAGAATCTAGGGGACAATAAACAACTGTTCTCTAGCCCATTCGTACTGCCATGCCACATGCTCCACAAGTCCGTGTGGTTGCACTTTTCATCCGCTAGCATCGATACCGTGCTCGATATCATAACCCATCGCTGGGGTTTCCATATACATCCATTAGGGTTTTTTATTTCCACCATTTCACTTTTCTCATATTAGCATTTTCTATTTCAATATTCATTGCAGTTGTTACGTTGCAATGTTCACATTTCCACTATTCACGTTCATCATTCACAAATCAGTATCTACATATCACATTTCAGTATTCCAAGTAGATTCACATTTGTCTACTGTTTCATTCTCAGTATTTCAATATCTGTTTCATCTCATAATAATGTGTACATATATATGAAAATATATTACATTTCACACGTTTTGTCATTTCTAGTATACACATATCAATATTTCATATTTCCTCCATTTCATAAAACCATTTCCATATTTCACGTGTTTCCATATTTCTCTATATACACATATATCAGTGTTTCATACTTTCACTATTTTCATAAAATCATTTCCATACATCCATTTATCCCATTTTATTATTTTCTAGAAATCGTATTAACATTTCCACATTTCAAATCATACGTTACACTATACATTTCATCATTTTCATATAATCATATGCCAGACAATTTTCCTTCTATTAATCATATCATAATAAATTCAAGGAAAATACTATAATTCATTTCTCATATAATTCAACCAGTATTTCACAAAAATACCTACTATAACTTATTCCCCTTACCTGGCTTACCGAGATGCTCACAAAGCCTGAAATTTCCATTTCCTAGAAAATTCAACAAAACCTCAAAATAATTTTCATAAAACATTTCGTAGGTTCCCAATAATCCTAATAAATCATTGAACTCCAAAATTCTCAACTTACCTTGGTTTTGGAATGATGCCTCAGAACCCTAAACTGAAATTTTGTTCTGGCTATGATGCAGAGAATCTTCCAATGAACACCGTGGTACAATCTGATCCTCAAACCGGGCTTTACCGGAGTCATGAATTTAAAGAGAAGGAGGGAGGACCAAGGTTTCCATGAGAGAGAGAGAGAGGAGAGAGAGAGAGAAAGAGAGAGAGAGAGAGAGAGAGAGAGAGAGAGAGAAGAGAGAGAGAGAGAGAGAGAGAGAGAGAGAGAGATTGTTAAAATGTTTAAAAACATTTGCTCTCGAGTTCCTCTTTAAAATAGCCTCTACATGTAAAACTGTTGATGGTTTTTTGTGCCTCACACAAAATCGTCACTAGTTTTGATTTTTAACCCACCATTTTTAATTGTTTAACTCATAACCGCCCCAAGGTAAGAAAAAAAAAAAAACCGACACTGATTTTCTGGCTTCCCACAAAACCATCGCCGATTTTGGTCATCATTCAGCTAAAACCTCTTTTTCTTTTATTTTCTTATTATTCATATTTCTGGATCTCTACAATGCAGTTATAGGTATGTATGCAAAGTTTGATAATTTAATAAAGGCACACAAAATGTTTGAGTACATGACTGACAGAGATGCAAATTTACAGAACAATTTTCTTAGGCATGCTAGATTAGGTCCGAACCCCCTAGGGCATTGGTATGTGAGACATCTAGGGGAGTGTAGGACCGGAACTTACTTGTATGTCCTAACCCCCTAGGGCTACTCTGCAACTTGTTACTATCTTGCCCCTTCCCTATTTTAGAGGCCTTCCCTGTATCCCTCGAACTCTTTCTCTTTGGATAAGTTCGCTCTCTTCTTATGCCCATGACCTTTTCCAGATTAATATACTTTTGTGCTCTTACCATCATCTCCCCCATGTTAGCTAGGGGTCTCTATCCTATAGAATATAGGAAGTTTCTTAGCTAAAAGGTCGTGATCAGGGCTGCCAACGCCACTCCAATGTCTAGGTTGCAGATCTCCACAATCGCGGTGATGAAGCAGTGCATGAACTTTTTCAGCATTTCCTATTCTCCTTGAACTAAGTTCATCAGATGAGCCGAAGTTTTGACGATTCTTCGACTGCTGATGAAATGGCTGGTAAATTGTTGCTCCATCTTAGAGAAGGAGCCCATCGATGCAAGTCGTAGGGTTCAATACCAATTCCTGGCACTACCTTTAAGGGTGGCTGCAAATGCCTGACACATGATGGCCTCAAGTGTGCCCTGCAAATGCATCAACACCTTAAAGGTGTCTAGATGATCGATCGGGTCAGTCAAACCTTCGTATGTTTCAAAAGTGGTCATTTTGAACTTGCTAGGCATCGATACTTCCATTTCTTCTTTGTTGAACGGTAGGGGTTGGTTCGACCCTCTTTCATCATCTTCTCTATTTGATCTATCTTTTTTATCTTCTCCTCTAACTCATTCGATCTTTGCTCATTGAGTCTTGCACTGTTCACATCTTCCACCTTCTTAATGAGGTTAGTTTTTCCCTCACTTTCCTTCAGATTCTTTGCTTTCTTAGGTGAGTCGGGGCTGACCTATTGTTGGCATGGAACATGTTCTTCCTGGCCCTTTTTCTTGAAGTGTAGGTTGAACATATACTTCATCTTCTTCTGAGAGGCTTCCATTCTCCTTTGGAAGGCGAGAAATTCCTCCCTGGTTATCCCTGAATGATCTCCAGGCATGGAGTGAACGGACTGGGTTGACTCTTTCCCAGCGATAGGGCCAGAGCTTGAGTCATTATTTGAGAATCAGAGGTCGGAAGCAAGATGAGCACCTCTCATAAGTGGTTCTCATATATGGCGCCAACTGTTGCGAGATAAATATTATTAGGACCTGCGGCGTTGCTCTCCGACTTTCGATGACTTTAAAAGGATGAAAAAAAAGTAGGCATGGAGGACTCGGGGTGTACTCCGAGGGATCACTTCATTGCCTAAGTAAGGGAATGTTTCCAAAAGCTTGAATGCAATAGTAAGATTGGGTTCAGAATGAGTTAGCTTGGCTTGTTTGCATCACACTTCTTTATAGTGACGAGGTTTGACCCTTGGGGTGATCTGTCATTATAACACAGTGGCGTAGATCGCTCCGGAAGTTTAAAGCACCAGCATGGATCTCTCTTGGCATTTAAGGCGTCAGCGTCGATCTCTCCCTTCATTATTGGATTAGAGCTAATTGCTCCTACCAGAGGATTTGATTTGGGTAGTGATTGCTTGGTTTTGACTTCCTTTTATAAACTGATATATTTAGGACATATTAGTCGATTATATTAGCATTGGGCTCATTTAAGTTTGATCGAGATGTCCTACAAGATTATCATCGAGGCGCTATAAGAATTACAAGAAAAAAAATTCATAGTTAGTATAATTATTTAACAAAAGAATTGAGTTTGAAGTGCCAATTTAGTTTGTGGTTTAGTAGATTCATTTATTGTGCATTGAAAAAATTGTCATTTATTTAATAAAAAATATTATTAAATTATTGGGCTAATTTTTCATAGACAATTTAATGTATTTATTAAATTTTCAGGTATTCATAAAACTATTCAATCAGATGATTAATTTAAAACATATTCTAAAATTTTCGTTGGCCTAACCATAAAATTTTTTAAAATATAGATAAATAATAATACTGTACTTTTCATAGGAAATAAGTATAATTCATTCTAAAAAAGAGTATTACATTCAATAAAAGTAATCAATAAATGATAACGTATCTTGTTTTTTTTTTTTTAATATAAAATTGAATGGACAAAAATGAATAACATAAAAAATGATTTAAAATTCCAGTGCATCCCTCGGATCTCTACTAGTTACAAAGAAAATTAATATATTATGGGTTTTTTCTTTTGCAATTTTTAACCATGGATTTCTTTCTAATATTTTCTTTGGGAAGGAAAAATTAACTACATTTTTTTTTTTTTTTTATAGTTTTTATGGAAAGGGAATTTGATCATGAATTTTTTTTATTTGTTTTGAAAAAAAAGTTGATAATGATTTATTTATGTGATCAATATATGAGTTGTCACCGTTTTACTAGTTTAGATTATGAATAATGTGCAGATTCGATCGATCTACTTAATAATATTTCATGTTAATGTTCATTGAATAGAGATTCTATCCAATGCAAGTTGACTTTACATATTTGGAGGATCTACAAAAATTACACAAAGAAACCCTTGTCAAGTGCGGGAACCAGTCAGCCCTACCCCACACAAAAGGTATAGGCCTCTCTCTTTTTTTGGTCGATCCAATTCTTCTTCCCTGTTTACGGTTGAACCAGACTGGCAGATACCTTATTAACGAAGCTCTTTCCAGGGAAAACCCATCTCCTCTCCTGTACGTCCCCTTCATGCTTTATACAGAAAAGAAGATGTCATTTCCAAATCCCCCGTCTCAATTATCTTTTTGAAAGTGGAAAAAGGGTTGATTTTATTTTTGCCACTCAACCGGCACAGCACTGCTAATCCTACTTTACCGAAACCCAGCTGACTCCTCCTATGACCGCTGCTTTCCCTTTCTTTACGTCTCCCCGGCCCGTCAATGGCTCTAGGTGCTCAGCGTTGGTTTGGGAAATGATAGATAATTCGCGTCTCACGTCTCTCCTTTTACTTCTTAGTTTTCTCGCTTCTTGTTCTTCTGTTTCAATAAAAAAAGTCATAGTGATCAGTGACACCATGATGGAGAACACCATAACTTCAAGGCTTGACTTGTAAGGTCAAAATGGTCCTAATATTCAAGATTGCAGTTTTTTTTTACTCTGGGACTCTAGTCAATATCACGCCATTTTGGATACTATGGCACGACAACAAACCCGGAGAGTGAAAGTCGGCCGTACATTGATACTGTAGAAACTCGAATAATTATCGTAATTTAATAATAGAAGGAGGAGAGGAAAGAAGAATTAAGGAAGAAAACTAAATAGGATCTCGTCGACGGAGACATGTCTCGTCGACGAGAAGATACCAAGAAGTTATATCGCAGTTTTGAATTTTGTCAACGAACTTCCTTCTTGACCTCATCAATGAATTGACGTGGCTTGTCGACGAAAGGTCAGTGTATAAATAGGTTTAAACTTCATTTTTGACCAAAATTCATGCACAATTCCTCTCTCTCTCTCTCTCTCTCTCTCTCTTCTATTCGACCCATTCTCCTTCTCTCTAAGATTTCAGGCCGGATTCTCGCCGATTTAACGATTTGAAGCCACCACGACACTCTTGGGAAAGTTCTCTACAAATTTGCTGGAATGGATCGTCGGTGGGCTACCTTGGAATTCATCACAAATTCAAGGTAAGGTTTTTTATTTAAAATTTGACTTTTTCATAGTTATAGGAAATGTTGTATACGGAGAAATACTGAAGTTTTGCTCTATAAGACGTTGTTTTCAAGGTGTTGAACGAGAAACCCTACGAGTGTAGGACTAAATCTTATAGGGGTTTTTCAGTTCTCATGTAAGGGAATAAACTAAAGTAGTAATTTTCATAAAAATTATTATTAAATTATTAGCATATTTATGTTCAGAAAGCATGTATTATATCTGAATATTTTTGAGTAAATGCATATTTGAAAAAATACTGCCGTTACACTAGAATGTATGTTTTAGTATAAAATGCTAGAAAATATGATTTCAGAGTAGAATGTATGGTTTTATTCAACATTGTATGGCATGAATATTATTTTACGTAAATTGCATTATGTTAAGGTAATTTTACAGATAAAGTATATTTCAGTGAGTTTCAGGAATTATGGAATAATACAATACATTATGATTTTAGAATACATAATAAATAATATATTTATTCAAATCAATATGTATGAAATGTTCGGCGCAAGGCCATGATTGATAGTCGGCGCAAGGCTGTGTAATATGTATGATTTCGGCGCAAGACTGTATTTATGAATGATTTCAGCGCAAGGCCGCAAATATGAAAGTAATCAGCGCAAGGATGCAATTATTTATGTTATTAAAGAAAATGCTATCAATCTATTTACGTTAAACGGTATATTATCATGTATTATATGTTATTAGAACCCGGATGATAGTTCAGTTAAGTTCAGGAGCACGGTACCATAGTTATACAGTTCAGACTTATACTAACTGCCCCTGCAAGTAGAGGGGGTAGGAGATGGATAGTTGATATGACTTTCAATGTAGAGTTGTAGACGTCCACCTGATAGTCCGGACTAGGGTGTGGTGGGCCCATCGTACTTACAGACATTTTTGACTAGGTAGTGGTCAGTCAGCCATTGTTGGGTCCTGCCCTAGGGCTGCACAACCTGTCATAGGGGGTAATACATGACATCAACTAGCTATACATCCTGGGTAAATATCAGTATTATTAGTTATATCAGACAATTCATGAATAGTATGATTTATTAGAATTATGAAATTATATGTTTACTCAGCTATGTAATGATCAATGTTTTCTAGTATATGAAATGTACTGCATATCTACTATAGCATTAAATATTCATGTTACCACACAACTGTATTTAATTTATTTTCCCTTACTGAGAGGTGTCTCTCCCCAGCTTAAATAATTTTCAGGAAACCCAGAAAGACCGACGAAGCAAGGCCGCCGTTGAGTTAGTTGTACTACCCCGCTAGGAGGGTAAGTTTTGAATTAGGATCAGGAGATTTTTTTTGTGAGATCCTAGATATATTTTTGCAGACTTTGGAGATTGTATAGAAACACAATATTATTATGAATTGTAATTAACTCTGGTATTATGCACTATATGGTTTGGTGAATGTAATTTATTTTACTGCTGCTTAGGTTTCCGCTGTGTGTTACAGGTGTGTCCTCGTACCCACGGGTTTGAGTTAACTATATTATATGTGATTTATTATAGAGAAGTTAAGTAGGTCATTACAGATACACCCCTGATAATTCACTGAGGTAAACTCTCAATGAGAAATCGAGCCAACCTGGCTGGTTACCAAGATTGTAGTTAATATACCAAGCAAAGACCGTGTCACATTGTCTCCACGAAACGCAGATGGGGAGATGGGTGACTAGAAGAGTCGAAATAACTTTCTGTTAGGGATCTAGGAACAATAATCACACACACAAGCAAAATAAGCACACAAAATAAGAACACCAGATTTACGTAGTTCTGTCTAATCTAAGCTACGTCCACGGAGCACACGAATATACTATAACCTTGGGAGAAAAACAAGAGGAGGAGATACACAACTCAACTCTTCTCACAATTTTCTCTCTCTCACCTTCAACATTCTCACACTCCTTGCTCACTCACTTCACTATGTTCACATTCACGTACAATTGCTTCATTATATAGCTATATTGAATGGATAGGAAAGGAAGGGAGTAATTGGGATATTTATTGGGTTATTTTAGCATGTGGGCATTATAATTCTAGGGCATGAAAGATGGCTTCTCCACGAAAAATTTCATCTACAACTCATCCTCTTCAAGGCCATTTAATTTTTCGTTTCCTTTTAGTCCGTTTGCATTTTCTCCGTTTCCATTTCAGCTTAACAAATCTTCCACTTGGAGATGGAGATACTATCTCAATTAGTATATTGATAATGATGTGCTCAAATCTGTCTTCAAGCATGAAGACCAACTGAAGTTGAGCACCACTTCATCTTCTTTGTAGTCACCACCTTTGTCAACATATCTGCCGGATTCCTGCTACCTTGGATTTTTTCCAGTGTCAACACTCCATCCTCTAATAGGGATCCGACGAAATGATAACGTAATCCAATTTGTTTGGTTTTGGAATGAAATGTAGAGTTCGTTGCTAGATGTGTCGCACTCTAACTATCGCTGTATAAAATGTTTCTCTCCTGCTTTATTCAGAACTCTGTTAACAAACCTTGAAGCCAAATCATCTCTTTACTAGCTTCTGTCACTGCTACATATTTGGCTTCTGTAGTGGATAGAACAACAATCTTCTATATCTATGACATCCAACTAACAGTTGTTGTGCCAACAGTGAACACATATCTGATGGTACTTCTGCAATGATCAATTTCACCTGCAAAATTGACATCACATACCCTCGAATTTTCAAATCTCCCACTGCTTGACTAATGTCTTGTCTGGTACCAACCATGATGTGCATGAGACTTCCAATGGCTGAGGCGTAAGGTACCTTAGCCATGAAGTCCTTCTCTTCATCTGTCTAGGGAGCCTGATCATTGGAGAGATGAAAGTGACTAGCCAATGGTGTATTTACTGCCTTGGCGCTGCTCATGTTGAATCTTTGTAATACACGGCTAATATACTCTAACTGAGATAACCATAACGTTCCCTGTTGCTTATCTCTGGAGATCCGCATCCCAAGTATCTGTTTGGCTGAACCCAAGTCCTTTCGGTGTATATGTACAATGGCCACCTCCCACGAGTTAATTGGCACACTTACTTGACGTATGGTTCAGATGAGGTCGAAGTGGTAGATCGTAATGGTACTACGAAGACAAAAGATGTTCCCTTCCAAGATATGGGGGTCCGAGGGCAATGCCCCCCGAGATGGTATCGCCTATCAAGTGTAAACGGTGGGCACGGTATGTCAAAGATGACCACTAATGTCAAATATGGCCACTAATGTCAAAGTCGGTCATGGTAGGTGAGCTACCACCACCTACTATGGTAGGTGAGCCACCCATGTGCTTCTTCCATGGACCAGAGGCTATAAATAAGACCCCCCCACTGGAGCACTACACATATTTCGACTATAGGATTGTGTCCTCTTTTGTTTTTCTATTTGTTGAGTGCATGGTTGGACAGATTGTTGTAATCCAATTGTTGTAATAAAACTTCGTGCTATCTCTTCAATCGTTTCTTCAAAACAGATCTTGGTGTTGTTATTCTACATGGTATCAAAAGTTGGAGGCTACTAAGAAGAAACAACTATGATTGTTGAGACATTGCAATGGTAGGAACTTCATCTTTCGCTACTGCATCTCTACCAACATTTCGAATACGTCCACCAACATTCACAGAAGGAAAGCTAGACGGCACGAACTACACTTTGTGGAAGTTCAAGATGAGTGCTATTCTAGATTCATATGAACTACTTAATACAGCTCAAAGTATGTATCCAAAACCAATTGGCATGCCTGATCCCACCAATCCTAAGGTAATCATCCCTCTAGATGCTGCCCTCGTCAAAGCATGGAAAAGGCGGAATGCAGATGCACTTTGTGCTATTGTCACAAGTGTATCTGATTTTGTACTTACGTTGATCCAGCATACGTCCAAGGCTGCAGATGCTTAGAATGATCTGAAGAATCAATATGAAACAAGGAACCAAACACGCATTCAAAACTTGGAGAATCAACTTGCTGCAAAAAAGTTACATGACGAATAATTGGCAGAAGTATTCATCACCAGAATAAAAAATCTATGTGATCAGATGGCGGCAGTGAGCATAGCCAAGACTAGTGAAGATTTAGCTCGAAGATGTATTTGAGTGTTGCCATCAAAATATGATAGTCTGGTAACTGCTCTTAACACACAGATTAGAACTCTTGCACTAACATTTGAGGAATTATGTGCTTTACTGCTAGAGGAGGAGATGACTCTGAGAACTAGAGGTAATAAAAGCAATAGTGCTTTCACCGTGCAAATCAAGGCAAGGACAATAATGTTGAAAAGAAAAAGGGAAAAAACAAGAAGAGATTTTCTGGTACGTGCTACTACTGCAACAAAAAGGGGCATGCAGCCAAGGATTGCAGAAAACGTATCCAATATGAAAAGAATGGCACGTTGAAGCCTACGTGGAATGTTAGACATGTAGTAAATTATGCTAAACCAGAAATAGATCTTTTTCATGGTTACATAAGAAATGTACTCAACTTCTCAAACAGTACCAGGATATTGCTCATGGGTACTTGACAGTGGAGCTTCCCGACACATGCCCAGCAAAAAGGACTGGTATGGTTCTTTTAAGCCTCTACATGAACCTATGAATGTGATTGTCGGAAATAGTGCAAAGTGTCCAGTAGAGGGCACTTGATCCATTTCCTTAAAAAACATGAATGACCAAGGTAAAACTCTTTCATATGTCCTTTATGTTCCTCAAATTAAGAGGAATCTTTTATTTGTAACTATTATCATTGACCGTGACTATGAAGTACGATTTATGAAAGCAAAAGCTGAGATCATTGATAGCAATGGCAGCATTGTAGGCAAAGGTATTCGAAGGAATAACCTGTATAAGTTTGTGACACTTGCCGTAACAACTAGAGATACAACAATCAAACTTTGGCATGAAAGGTTTGGACACATCTCCTATGTAGTTTTAAAGGAGATGCAGAGAAAGGAAATGGTGGTTGATCTGCCTGTAGTAGTTGATACTGCAGAGCCTTATGAAGTTTGCATGCTAGGCAAGCAACATCGTATGTCATTTCCATAAGAGAACAACAACAAATCAAAGCTTCCTCTAGAGTTGGTACATATAGATCTCTGTGGAAAAATGACTACTCCTGCACTAGGAAGATCTTTGTTTTTTATATTGTTAGTCGACGATTATAGTAGAAAGATGTGGGTGTACTTTCTTCATGATAAGGTTAAGGCTTTTTTAAAATTTAAAGTGTGACATAAACTTGTTGAAAATGAGACAGGTTTGCAATTAAAGAAACTTCAAACATATCGAGGAGGTGAGTTCACATTAGGGGAGTTCAACAATTATAGTAGTGCATTTGGCATCAAGCACCAATTGTCAGCACCAAAAACTCCACAATAGAATGGCATTGTGGAACGGAGAAATTGCACTGTGATGGAGATGGCCAGAGCAATGATGAAGACACAAAACCTTCCAAAATCGTTTTGGGCAAAAGCTATTAATACAACTGTGTATATCCTTAATCGATGCTTCACTAAAGCTTTGGGGAACAAAACACCTCACGAGGCTTACTCTGGTAAGAAACCCTCTGTTTCTCATCTCAGAACATTTGGTTGCAAATGTTTTGTGCATGTTCCAGATGACAGTCAAAGGAAGTAAGATGACAAGAGTCGCAAGTGCATATTCTTGGGATACATTACAGAATTGAAGGTATATCGTCTGTATGATGTAGAGACAAAGAAGATCATCACAATCCGAGATGTGGTATTTTATGAAGGACCACACTCAGTGGGAGATAGAGATTGACCCACTTTATCATAAATCGATAAAGTAACCCACCATGTGCCTCACTTAGAGTAGCATATTGAGGTGAATGATAAAGAAATTCAAAACTAGTCTGTTGAACCAGTAGAACCTTTTCAGAAATCACACCCAGGTGGGTACAACAGCTCTTTAACGAAGGCAATCCAGAACCTGTGAATCAAAGTTCACAACCTGATGGATCTCGAAGGTCGAAGAGAATAGAGGAACAACATCGATCAGCGGAACACTTGGTAAACATGGCCTTAATGGCTGATATAATCAGTACAGTTAAGGAACCAAGTAGCCTAGATAAAGCACTGGCTGATCCAAAGTGGAGAACGGCTATGGAAGCTGAATATGAAAGTATCATGAAAAATGATAATTGGGACACTATGGATTGTCCCCCTCATAGGAAGGTAATTGGCACAAAGTGGATATGGAGGGTAAAATATAAAGCTGATGGTACTTTAGAGAAGTACAAAACTCGCCTTGTAGTTCAAGGATTTTCTCAGGTAGAAGGTTTTGATGTTACTGAAAAATTTACACCAATAGCCCGCATGGAAACAATCCGTCTGGTTTTGGCTACTACTGCACACAAAAGCTAGGTGTTATTTCAAATGGACATGAAGTCTGCATTCCTCAATGGTCATATTAAAGAGGAGGTTTATGTGATGCAACCACCAAGATTTGAATTGCCAAATTCAGAAAACAAAATGTGTAGGTTGAAGAAAGCCTTGAATGGGCTGAAACAAGCCCCCAGAACTTGGTACTAGAGGATTGATTCGTTCTTCACCAATTATGGATTTTGTAGAAGTACCTCTGATGCAAATTTATATGTACTAAAGGAGAATGGGATGTATGTAATAATTGTACTATATGAAGATAATCTTGTGCTTACAGGTGACCATGAAGAGAATATCAATAACATTTGTGAAGGCCTATGCGCAGAATTCAAGATGATAGACTTGGGCTTACTCCACTTTTTCTTAGGCATTGAAGTGTGGCAGCATCTAAGAGAAATCTTTATTTCTCATCAATGCTATGCTCATGAGTTATTGAAGGAATTTGGGATGGCATAATGCACTCCAGTGGTTACTCCAATGGAAGTAAACATTAAACTCTCCATTGAAGATCTCTATCCACTTGTTGATACCAAAAGGTATAGAAGCCTAATTAGGAGTTTGGTGTACCTGTGCAACACACGGCTCGATATCAGTTTTGCAGTTGGTACTCTAAGTAGATTTGCAAATAAGCCACGAGAAATTCACTAGAAGGCTGGAATGAAGGTCCTCAAGTATATAAAAGGGACTCCTTATTTTGGCATCTCTTATACATCAGGGAACTCTCTAATTGGATATTGTGACTCCGAATTGGGCATGAGATATTGATTCCAGAAAGTCTGTTTCTGGATATTGTTTTCTCTTTAGGAATGGAATTATCTTTTGGAAAAGCAAGAAGCAGCCAACAGTATCGCTATCATCCACAGAAGCTGAGTACAAATCAGTTTGTCTCACCTTATGTGAAGCTATCTGGATAAGAAGACTTCTTACTGAAGTTGGGATAACGATAAATGCTACAACTCTGATTCACTGTGACAATCAAAGTTGCATAACTATCAGTAAGAACCCAATGTTCCATGCAAGAACCAAGCACATTAAGATTCAATATCATTAGATTCGAGAACTCATTGAGGATGAGGTTGTTGAACCCAACGACTAATATACTCCGACTAAGATAACCACAACGTTCCCTGTTGCTTATCTCTACTGTAACATCCCAACCCTCTACGTGGGCTTGGAGTGCTATGAATCCATTCATTTACCTGATAATCTATATTCTAATATCATGTACGCAACGTAAAACATAAATATAATCTCCACGAATATAATACCAGAGTTTTATATTTCTATCTATAATCCAAAATAACTATTCATCACATGTATTCTAATATATACACATATCTCCAAAAACACTCAATATTCACAAACACCAGTATATTTTTCAGAAGACTTAAAACATAAAACATAAAATTTATACATTTCCAAAAGTATCATCAGAAATTATACCCTTTCTATTACTATATTCCAAAATAATATAACAACCTCGAGCCCTCTAAGCTTAATCTTGTAAGTTCATATTTGGGTGAGACACATCTTAGTAAAGGAAGAAACAATATATTAAAACAGTGTGTGGCCAACATGAGGTTTGTACATAACATATTATTCATCATTTGCAAATCATTAACATATTTTCTGAAATCATTTTCTGATCCTATTCAAACACATGCAAGGTATTTTAATAACGAGATTACCTAAGGATATGGGTGATTACCCGCCTATACAAGTAGCACCCCTCTGGTCTGATACAATAAGAAACCCAAAGGTCACAACTGAAGCATACCAGAGTACTCACCTTATTCAGTAAGCCCTCAAGTGATAGATTAATCTCGTACTCGCATAATTCATACAAAAGTTTACCGACGGAGTTTCCCAAGAATAGGGAAATCTACTCACCTATACAAGTTGTTTCCCTCTACCCTAGCATGTTATGCAGCCTATTTCTACACCTGATACAACGAGGGCACTCGCCTTTCTCAACAAGCCCTCGAGCGAAGAATTTGCTTCGCCCAAACGTAACATGTTCTACTAGCATAAATACTGATAATACCATAATACATTATTTTTTTTGCCATTATTCTGCATTTCTCAACTGTTCATGTTCTCAGCTTTGAAGTTTCATAGCGCTTCACTTTACGTGGCTCTTTCCCATTTTACATTGTTCACATTTCACATTTCATTTCTGTTTCATTCATTTTCATTTTTATTTCATTTCATAACATACCCAACATCTTTCAACTGTTTTACCCAGCATCTTTTAGTTGTTTTGCCCAGCATCTTTCAATTGTTTTACCCAACATCTTTCAACTATTTTACCTAGCATTTTTCAGATGTTTTACCCAACATCTTTCATCTATTTTACCCACATTTTTTAACTGTTTTTTCTAGCTTCTGTCAGCTACTTTATCCAGCATTTTCAATTGTTTTACATGGTTGCATTAACACTCACATGAAGCATATTTCATATAACATTTTCATATTCAGCTCATTTCCTGTATATCCTGCATCTCATACACATAACATATTTCCACACAAAAGTCCTATTTATTCATGCCACACTATTTCGTAGTGAAATTTATATATATTTCCTATAAAATAAGTCAACCTACATTTAACATTTATATGCTAAAAATATACCTTTCATTTCTTACATAATTATCCTGAAAATATCCTTCACTTTCATCAGCTCAGTTTCACATATATGTGTCAAATAAAATAGCCCTAAGCTCGAAAAACATAATTTAAATGGTTGGCAGTTTAAACTCATACAAAAACATATACACGCATATTCATAACATATTTCATTTTCCAATTAATTCATAAAAATCTGTTATATATATATTCCCCCTTACCTGGTTTCTTGAATTACGCCAACAGGAACCTCGAAAAGATGCATACGGCGCTTACCCGGATCCTAAAATTAAAAATCCTAATTTCATTAAATCAACCCTAAATAAAATACTATTTTAATATTTCCTAGGCCCTTAAATTTCAAATAAATAATTATACCCTCAAATATAATCAATTTACTTATTTTCCCAAATCCCACTCTCGCTTTAGAGTGGGGCCTAGAAAACTCAAATTGAAAATTTACTCTAACCAAAATGACAACAATCGTGACTAGGACCTCGTGGTGGTGCCTGATCATCGATGTAACGACATATTTAAGGAGAAATTGAGAAAATAAGGAAAATTTGCCTTACCTCAGGAATGGTGACTACGCTACTCCCACGACAAATCTGCTCCAGTAGAAATGTCGGTGACGGAGTTAGGAACCCAACGATACCTTCCATTTCCTGATCAACCGAATATCTACTGAGAAATGAGGGCAAAGGGAGATGGGAACAAAGGAGAGAGATGTTGCAGCAGAGAGAGAGAGCGCAGAGCTCTCTATCAAATTTTTTTCAATTCCCACCTATAGAAGCTTACAGGTTAAGTTTCTTCATATATTTATATATATATATATATATATAATACTTTAACTCTATTATTATAATAACCTTACATATATACATAAAACTTGTATTATATTATTCTTATATATATATATATATATATATATATTTATATACCTAAATTCATAACCGCTCCCTTGGCTTTATCTGCCTCATCCAGGATCATCATATAAACACGTCCTGGTCCACCTCTGCCTACTGGTATTTGTTGTTTCCTTCGGTCATGGGTCTGCGCAAGTACTACAGGAAACGGTTCCTGACAATTCTTTTTAACATGCCCTGGTTTACCTCACCTGAAATAAGTACGAGTCTGAAACCAGCATTCACCCTTATGCCTCTTGTTACATGTCTGGCATACGGGGTAAGACTGATTACCCTGATAATTGGGATAACCCCGATCTTCTGTCTCCTGTCTCGAGCTCGCTGCACCTTTCCCTTTCTTTCCTAATCCCTGACCGACCTCAGCCTAAAAACTAGATGATGTCGGCCTCTTCTTCTGCTCTATAGGCTCAGTACTGCCCTGAATGTTCTTTTCCAGCACCAAAACCTTATCAACTAAATATGAGAAATTCTGAACCTGAAACCCCACCACCAGCTCATAAATTTTGCACCTCGTGCCTTTTTCAAATTTCCTGACCTTCTTTACTTCACTCCGGATCAGAAATGGAGCAAAACGCGACAATTCAACAAACTTGGCCGCATATTCTCCGACCGTCATATTCCCCTGTGTCAGATTAGTAAATTCTTCAATATTTTCCTCTCTAACAAATGAAGGAAAATACCTATCAAAGAATAGCTCTTTGAATCTCTCCCACATCAGAGCTATCTTTACCAATCTATGTTCCTCTAGTAGCTTCATAGAAAGTCACCACCATTTTGCTTCTCCGATCATCTTAATGGCAGCATAACGAACCTTCTGCTCGTCTGTGCAGTCGAGTACCTCCAATATCTCTTCTATTGCTGAACCCTATTCTCTGCAATCACCATATCAGGTCCTCCCTCAAAAGTATGAGGGTTTAACCTCATAAACTCCTTGATACTACTACCCTTATCTGCAGTTGGGTAGTTATGTTCTCTAGAATCTTTTCTCATTTCTACCCTGACATGCCGAACTATACCTCTCAACATCATAGAAATATCAATTTCCTCTTCACTGGAGGTCTCCAAATCATCCCTTCCTTCTGCCTCTATGTCCTTATCTCTAGGATCCATCCTGAAAATAGGACAAGAAATAAATAAGAATTCCATATCATAACCCTAACAACACAACTATATAATTTAAATCCAATATACATCCAAGTTCTCCTTATAAGGGCCAGTCACACGACTTAGAAACAAAATCATCTAAGGTTTACCATGGCTTTTCTGAGGCCATCAACTGCTTTAGAAAAATCATAGGAAATCGTCGACGTATTTTTGCCTCTAAACTACAAAAACAAAATCCTATACTTTCTTATACTAAACCTACTTCTCACACCTAACCTATCTAGTATCCTTATCCTAACTAATTCTTATACTCTGGTATAAATCATTCCTAACCTAATATTCTAACATTTCCATAACTAGGTGATGTGAAACTAATCATACTTCCGATTGGACATTACTCTGATACCATCTGTAACACCCCGATCCTCTACGTGGGCCCGAAGTGTTACTAATCCATTCATTTACCTGATAATCCACATTCTAATATCATGTACGTAGCGGAAAATATAAATATAATCTCCACAAATATAATATCAGCCTTTACTATTTCTATCTATAATCCAAAATAACTATTCATCACCTGTATTCTCATATATACACATATCTCCAAAAACGCTAAATATTCACAAACACCAATATATTTCTCAGAAGACTTAAAACATAAAACATAAAATTTATACATTCCCAAAAGTATCATCAGAAATTATACCTTTTCTATTACTATATTCCAAAATGATATAACAACCTCAAGCCCTCTATGCTCGATCTCATGGAGGTCCTAAAAAGATAAGTTTATATTCGGGTGAGACACATCTTAGTAAGGGAAGAAACAATATATTAAAATAGTGTGTGACCAACATAAGGTTTGTACATAACATATTATTCATCATTTGCAAATCATTAACATATTTTTTGAAATCATTTTCTGATCTTATTTAAATACACGCAAGGTATTTTATTCACGAGATTACCTAAGGATAGGGGTGATTACCTGGCCATACAAGTAGCACCTCTCTGCTCTAATATAATAGGCAACGCAAAGGTCATGACTAAAGCATACCAGGGCACTCACCTTACTCAGTTGCCCTAAAATGATAGATTAATCTCGTACTCACACAGTTCATACAAACGTTTACCAGGGGAGGTTCCCAAGAATAGGGAAATCTACATGCCCATACAAGTAGTTTTCCTCTACCCTAGTACGTTATGCAGCCTACTGCTACACCTGATACAACAAGGGCACTAGCCTTTCGTAGCAAGCCCTCAAGTGAAGAATTTGCCTCTCCCAAACGTAATTTGTTATACTAGCATAAATACTTATAATACCATAGTTCATTATTTTGTTTGCCATTATTCTACATTTCTCAACTGTTTATGTTCTCAGCTTTGACGTTTCATAGCGTTTCACTTTACTTGACTCTTTCTCATTTTACATTGTTTACATTTCACATTTCATTTCCATTTCATTCATTTCCATTTTTATTTCATTTCATAACATACCCAGCATCTTTCAGTTGTTTTACCCAGCATCTTTTAACTGTTTTACTCAGCAACTTTCAGCTATTTTACCTAACATTTTTTAGCTGTTTTACCCAGCATCTTTCAGCTGTTTTACCCAGAATTTTTTAACTATTTTACCCTACATCTTTCAACTGTTTTACCCAACATCTTTCAGCTGTTTTATATGGTTGCATTAACACTCACATGCAACATATTTCATATAACATTTTCATACTTAGTTCATTTCCTGTATATCCTACATCTCAGACATATAACATATTTCCACACAAAATTCCTATTTACTCATGTCATACTATTTAGCAGTAAAATTTATATATATTTCCTGTAAAATAAGTCAATCTACATTTAACATTTATATGCTGAAAATATACCTTTCATTTCTTACATAATTATCTTGAAAATATCCTTCACTTTCATCAGTTCAGTTTCACATATAAGTATCTAATAAAACAACCCAAGGCTCAAAAAATATAATTTAAATGGTTGACATTTTAAACTCATACAAAAATATATACACGCATATTCATAATATATTTCATTTTTCAATTAATTCATAAAAATCTAGTTTAATATATATATTCCCCCTTATCTGGTTTCTTGAACTACGCCAACAAAGACCCCAAAAAGATGCTTACGGGGCGCTCACACGGACCCTGAAATTAAAAATCCTAATTCCATTAAATCAACCCTAAATAAAATATTATTTTAATATTTCCTAGGCCATTAAATTTCAAATAAATAATTATACCCTCAAATATAACCAATTTACTTATTTTCCCAAATCTCACTCTCGCTTTGGAGTAGGGTCTAGGAAACCCAAATTGAAAATTTACTCCAGTCAAAAATGATGACGATTGCGACTAGGACCCCATGGTGCTACTACCTGATTGTCGATTTAATAGCATATTTAAGGAGAAATTGAGAAAATAGGAAAAAATTGTCCTACGCCGCTCCCATGACAAATCCGCTCCAATATAAATTTCATTAGCGGAGTTAGGAACCCAACGGTATCTTCCGTTTCTCGATCGGCCGAATATCCACTGAAAAATGAGGGGGGAGAGAGAGAGATAGGAACGAAGGAGAGAGACGTTGTAGCAAAGAGAGAGCGCAGAGTTCTTTGTCAAATTTGTTTCGATTCCCACCGTAAAAGCTTACAGGTTAAGCTTCTTCATATATTTATATATATACAATACTTTAACTATATTATTATAATAACCTTACATATATACATAAAACTTATATTATATTATTCATATATATATTCAATTAGTTTTTTTTTTCTTTCATACTATTCCTTTTTATTTGTTTATTTAATACATTAATTTAATAATAAATAAATAATTAATTGATTAATTATAATAATAATTTTTATTTATTTATTTTCATTTATTTATTTATTTTTCTGAATCACTACATCTGGAGATCTACATCTCAAGTATTTGTTTGGCTAAACCCAAGTCCTATTGGTATATATGTGTGCAATGCCCACCACTCATGAGTTCATTGGCACACTTACTTGACGTATGGTTCAGATGAGGTCGAAGTGGTGGATCGCAATGGTACTACAAAGACAAAAGACGTTCCCCTTCAAGACATAGGGGTCCAGGGGCACGCCCCCTATGGAGGGTATGGGGGGGCAACGCGCCCTGAGACGGTATAGCCTATCTAGTGTGAATGATGGGCATAGTATGTCAAAGACAGCCACTAATGTCAAAGACAGTCACTAATGTCAAAGATGACCACTAATGTCAAAGTCGACTACCAATGTCAAAGACGACCACTAATGTCAAAGTTGGTCACTAATGTCTAGGTCGACCATGGTAGGTGAGCCACCCATGTGCTTCTTCCACGGACCATAGGCTATAAATAAGACCCCCCCCCCCCACAGGAGCACTGCACACATCTCGACTGCAACATTGTGTTCTCTTTTGTTTTTCTATTTGTTGTCATTTCGCCATTGAAGCTCATTTAGTGAGTGCATAGTTGGACAAACTGTTGTAATCCTAATGTTGTAATAAAATTTTGTGTTATCTCTTCAATCGTTTCTTCAAAAAAGATCTTGGTGTTGTTATTCTACAAGTCCTTCATGTCATACTCCTCTGACATTTGTTGCTTCAATTTTCTGATTTCTCCTATATCTAATCCTGCAACTAATATGTCATCGACATATAGTAATAGTATGATATAGCTAGATTGATACCTCTTGAAGTAGCAACAGTGGTCGGCATTACACTTCTGAAAATCTTTCCTGTACATAAAGTTGTCAAATTTTATGTACCATTGCGTAGGAGCTTGTTTGAGACCGTACAAGCTCTTCTTCAACCTGCACACAAGATCCTCTTTACCTTGTACTGAGAATCCTTCTAAATATTGCATGTAAATCTCCTCATCAAGATCACCATGAATAACTGCAGTCTTCACATCCAACTTTTTGAGATGTAGGTCCTCCGAGGCAACAGTGCTCAAGACTTATCTGATGGTTGTTAACTTCACAACTGGTGCAAAGATTTCAGTGTAGTCGATTCCTTCCTTCTGATTGAAGCTTTGACTACCAATCGGGCTTTGTACCTCCTGGATTCATCATTTTCCTCTTTGATCCTGTATACCCACTTGTTTTGAAAAGCCTTCTTATCTTTGGGCAACTCAACTAGTTTCCACGTTTTGTTAGAGTTGAGGGACTTCATCTTGTCCTTCATTGCAAGCTCCCACTTGCTTGAATCTCCCGTCTAACATGCTTCATCATAGCATTTGGGTTCTCCTCCATATGTAAGAAGTAAATAATTCATATACCTCTTATTTGGTACATGCTACCGAAAAGATCTCCTAAGCTCCGGAGCTGGAGTAGAGGCGGTGGTGCGACAATCTGCTCCACAGGTTCCTCCACTTGAGGAATCTCGCATTTTGCTTCTTATAGTTTTGTTTCATTTTTTATTTTTATTTTTCATTAAAACTACTAAAATTTAGTGTTGGATTTTTTAGAGGCCAAGAACAGCCATTTCCATGCAATGCACATACTACCATTTATTTTTTATATAAAAATAATTTTAAAATTATTATTATCAATTCAAATTATTTATTTATTTCTTTTTAAATATTAAAGATATTTTCATCACTAAATTCTTACTTGTATGAGTTCAAATGCTAACGTGACATTGCAAGTCTTTCCCAATGAAGACATTACATTTATTTTTTAAATTATCATGTATTCCCAAAAGGGGAGTGAATTGAGTTATTTAAAAATTATTTGCGGAATTTAACCCTTTCCAACACAAACACTATTTCTATTTGCTACAGTACTATATCAATGGGGAGTATTAATTGTGAATGTAGAGATCAATGTAAAATCTGAATTTACAAAATGAAATAAAGAATTATCACATTCAATTAATCACTTATTCAAAATATAACTTTCAGTTTGATTCAATAAAATTTACAACAGTATAATCAAGAAAAATGAATTCAGTGATTCGCCATATATCAATATTAAGCTTAGATTTTCAGCAAGGATAATATTTCCCTTCAAAAACAATTTCTATAAAACTCTTGATTAACTTCAGCACTTAAGCTTCAATCTGAAAATCAATTTATAAATAGTTTACCTCAGATTATTTACTTTAAATTCAAAGTTGTAACCTTTTATGAACGTTCAAATCAACGCTTTAATCATACAACTGATATATATTTGATCTCAAACAAAATATGTCCAACTAGTTCAAAACATTCAGCAAGGTTCTTCTTTTCAACAAGTTCTTAAATATTCAACACAATCTCAAATATTTACCAAGATTCAATATTCAGCACTATTTAATAATCGGTAAGATGATAATGAAAATATATTTTTAGCACGCAGATTATATCTTGTAGAAAGTAAAAAGAGTAGGAAAGAAGAAGCTGACCACCATTGTTTTTACAAGGTTCGGCCGCAGCCTACGTCCTTGCCTCACGCAACGCTCTATGAGGATTTCCTTTCTCAACTTCGTTACCAAGTGAAGTTATAACCTCTCTCCCTCAAAGGTGGAGTTCGCCTCTCTAACAAGAATTCACTCTTGCTAGACAATGATTCAATACCTGAACCGTCAAACAATACAACAAACAGCAAACAATTACTTGTACAAGATAAACGCTCCTCGAATGAGAAAATTAGTACACGTTAGATTCAAAACAATACTTCAAATAAACAATATGAAAGTTGTAGTTCGAAAGTATATCATCAGAACTGATTCAAATGTGTGATATTTGAAAGATCAGATTAGTTTTTGAGAGTATTCGCAGAGAACACACCAGTAGTATAACTAGAGATTTTTTCAAAGTATGAACGTGACGTTCTCTTTTCTTTTTGAATTTTTTGTTACCGTAATGTGCGAGAATAAGACGTTTAAATAATGCACTAGGGTTTTAAAAAGTTTCCTTAAGGTTTTCTCTTAATTTGGAAACTAAGTATGCAAGATATGGAAACAAGATCAGCGTTGTAACTCGCTTAAACATACACATCAGTCATCTGTCCTCGCAGGGTCAGTGGCCTCTACTCTTTTAAAATCAGCGTATTCTAAAAGTCAGAATGGGGTCAGTCAGCTGTGCCTGATAGGTCAGTCATTTGTGCCTATTCAATTTGTATATTTTCAAAATAGTAGCACCACAGTCACCTGATGATTTATCATTAGTTGTCTGTCCTTTCAGCAAACCTTATTTTTCATTATTTTTTATTCCAAACTTAATTCATATATTGGAAAATTTAATTTGGAATTTGAGAAAATATTTTCCAAGTATAAAATCAGATATCTAAGTCTAATGATGTAACGCCCCAAACCCGATAACAAGGCCCGGTGCATTATTTGAAATAAACATGCTCCGTGGCACTTCGAACCCGCCCTGTGGGACTCAGGTGTCACGTCATTAATTCGTATGAACATGATACTTAATTCAATCATGCAGCGGAAAACATAATTATAATATTTCAATAGTAAAATATCAAAGTTTCTAACTATAACAACCCAAATAATCCATCCATCAACTTGCATCTATATATATATATATATATACATCTCTTAAAAACATAATTTACAACTTCCAGTATTCACAATCATTCATATCTCAGAAAACTTAAAACATAAAGCATAACTTAATATATATCCCAAAAATATCATCAAAATTATCCCATTTTCCCTTTTATAACCCCAAAAAAAATGTTGTAATAACCTCGAGCTCCCTAAGCTCGATCTCGTGGAGGTCCTAAAAAAGATAAATTCATATTCGGGTGAGACACATCTCAGTAAGGGAAGAAATACTATATTAAATAAGCGTGTGGCTAACATGAGGTTTGTAAATAATATATTATACATCATTTGCAAATCATTTAATATAATTTCTGAAATCATTTTCTGATCCTATTCAAACACATGCAATGTATTTTACCCACGAGATTACTTAAGGATAGAGGTGATTACCCGCCCATACAAGTAGCACCCCTCTACTCTGATACATTAGGCAGCTCAAAGGTCATAGTTAAAGCATACCAGGGCACTCACCTTACTCAGTAAGCCCCTCAAGTGATAGATTAATCTCGTACTCATACAATTCATATAAAAGTTTACCAACAAAGGCCCCAAGAATAGGGAAATCTACCTGCCTATACAAATAATTTTCTTCTGCCCTAGTATGTTATGTAGCCTACTACTACACCTAATACTTACCAGTGCACTCGCCTTTCTCAGCAAGCCCTAGGGCGAAAAGTTTGCCCCGCCCAAACGTAACATGTTCTAATAGCATAAATATTAATAATATCATAATACATTATTTTGTCGATCATTATTTTGTAATTCTCATCTGTTCATGTTCTCAGCTTGACATTTCATAGCGTTTCACTTTACGTGGCTCTTTCCCATTTTACATTGCTCACATTTCACATTTCATACCATTTCATTCATTTTCATTTTATACTCATTTTTCATTTCTTCCATTTTATAACTAGCATATTTTCAGCCGTTGTTAATTAATCTCAACATCTTTTCAGCCGTGGTCGACATCTTTTTAGTCGTGATTGGTTAGTTTCGGCATCCTTTCAGCTGTGGTCGGCATCTTTTCAGCTGTGCTTAGTTAGCTTCGGCATCCTTTCAGCCGTGGTCGGCATCTTTTCAGCCATGGTTAGTTAGTTTCAGCATCCTTTCAGTTGTGGTCGGCATCTTTTCAGCTGTGATTGGTTAATCCTGGCATCTTTTCAGCCGTTGTTGTTTCCATGGTTGCATTAACACTCACATGCAACATATTTCATATATTGTTTTTATGCTTAATTCATTTCCAGTATATCCTGCATCTCATACATATTACATAATTCAACACAAAATTTTCATTTTACTCATGTCACACTATTTAGCAGTAAAATTTATATATATATATATATATATTTATACCTGTAAAATAAGTCAACCTACATTTAACATTTATATGCTGAAAATATATCTTTCATTTCTTACATAATTATCCTGAAAATATCTTTCACTTTCATCAGTTTAATTTCACATATATGTATCTAATAAACAGTCCTAAGCTCAGAAAACACAATTTAAACGATTGACATTTTAAACCCATACCAAAAACATAACCCTGTATATACATAACATATTCCATTCTCCATTTAATTCATAAAAATCTGATTTAATATATATTTCCCCTTACTTGGTTTCTTAAGTTACGCCAAAAGGGACCCTAAAAAGATGTCTGTGACGTTCACCCAAACCCTGATCCAATTTCAGTCGTGGTTAGTTAGCTTCGGCATCCTTTCAGCCGTGGTTGGCATTTTTAAGTCGTGGTTAGTTAGTTTCGGCATCCTTTGAGTCGTGGTCGACATCTTTTCAGCCGTGGTTGGTTATTCTCGACATCTTTTCAACCGTTATTGTTTTCATGGTTGCATTAACACTCACATGCAGCATATTTCATATATCGTTTTTATACTCAGTTCATTTCCAGTATATCCTACATCTCATACATATTACATAATTCAACACAAAATTTTCATTTTACTCATACCACACTATTTAGCAGTAATATATATATATATATATATATATATTTCCTATAAAATAAGTCAACCTATATTTAACATTTATGTGCTGAAAATATATCTTTCATTTCTTACATAATTATTTTGAAAATATCTTTCACTTTCATCAGTTCAATTTCACATATTCGTATCTGATAAACAATCCTAAACTCAGAAAACACAATTTAAACGGTTAACATTTTAAACCCATACCAAAAACATAATCCTATATATACATAACATATTACATTCTCCATTTAATTCATAAAAATCTGATTTAATATATATTTCCCCTTACCTGGTTTCTTGAACTATGCCAACAAGGATCCTGAAAAGATGTCTGCGGCGCTCACCCGAACCCTAATAAAATAATCCTAGTTCAATTAAATTAACCTTAAATAAAATACTATTTTAATATTTCCTAAACCCATAAATTCCAAATAAATAATTATACCCTCAAATATAATCAATTTACCTAATTTTTCAAAGCTCACTCTCGCTTTGGAGTGGGGCCTAAGAAACCAAAATTGAAAATTTACTCTAACCAAAATGACGACGATCGCAACTAAGACCCTATGGTGGTGTTTGATCGTCGATTTAACAGCAAATTTAGGGAGAAATTGAGCAAATATGACAAAATTATCTTACTCCAGAAATGGTACCTACGCTCCCACGACCAATCCGCTATGATCATAAATCTCACAAACACCCTTTTGAATAGTGATTACATATCCCTTTTCTTGCAATTGACCAGCACTTAACAAATTACTTTTCAAGTCAGGAACGTAAAGGACATTAGAAATTGTTTCTACAAAACCATTCTTGGTTCTTATCTCAATATCACCTTTTTCCACCACCCTCATAGTGGAACAATCTCCAAAACTTACTGTAGAATGAAACCCTTCATTTAAATAAGAAAAAGAAAACTTACTTCCACATATGTGGTTACTACAACCCGTATCCACATACCAAAGATCAGATTCAGGTTCCCGATTAGCTTGAACAGCCATTAACAAAGTTTCCATTGAAGATTGAAAGTGTGCAATCTTGTTTGGTAGATGAAGTAAAAGATCCTTCTTGGTTGTGGCATTTTCGTTATGGCCACTTAAGTTTTGGTGGATTGAAGACCCTCCAACAGAAATATTTGGTGACTGGTCTTCCCTAGATTAGTATTCCTTCCCGAGTTCGTGAAGAATGTGTTGTTGGCAAACAATATTGTTCTCAATTTCCCCAAGGGATGTCATGGCGAGCAAAAGGTGTTTTGGAGCTAATTCATTCTGCTATTTGTGGCCTGATAACACCATCTTCTAATGGAGGTAAAAGATACTTAATTACCTTCATTGATGATTATACTCGAAAAAACTAGGTTCATTTTTTACAAAAAAAATCAGAAGTTTTTTGTGCATTTAAAAGCTCCAAGGCTCATGTGGAAAATGAAATAGGAAAGACCATTCCGAACAAATCGTGGTGGAGAATATTGCTCAACCGAATTTGAAGTTTTTTGTGAAGTTCATGGCATTCGAAGAGCGCTGACAGCTGCTTATACACCACAACAAAATGGTGTATCAGAGAAGAAAAACATAACCATCCTCAATATGGTGAGAAGCTTGTTGGCAAAAGGGAGAATTCCAAAACTGTTTTGGCCTGAAGCAGTAAATTGGAGTATTCACATCTTGAATAGAATTCCTACATTTGCTGTTCAAAATATGACACTAGAGGAGGCTTGGAGTGGAAGGAAACCAGGTGTAGATTATTTTAAAATTTTTGGCTGCATCGCTTATGCACATATCCTGGATGAAAAAAGGAAGAAACTTGATGATAAATGAGAAAAGTGTCTTTCCTGGTGTTAGTGAAGCATCCAAAGCATATAGATTGTTTAATCCACAAACCAAGAAGATTGTGACTAGCCGAGATGTTGTATTTGATGAGGAAAACACTTGGGATTGGAATAGGCAGCAACCTACTCAAGTTCTTTTTGACAATGATTCTGAAAGAGAGCTAACTCCAGCAGCATTTATGCCTGAAAATTCATCAGAAACAACTTCAACAGCTGCTGAAATTTTTCCAACAGTAGCAAAAGCTATTGATACAGCAGCTCAATCTCTTCGTCGTATTCGAAAAAGACCCCCATGGATGGAAGACTATGAGGTAACTAAAATTAAAGATCCAATCACTCATATTGCTTTATTTTCAGACTGTAATCCTACAACTTTTGAAAGTACCGTCAAAGAAGCAAAATGGCGGAAGGCAATGGATGATGAAATTGATGCCATTGAAAGAAATGATACTTGGGAGCTGAATGATTTTTCGAAAGGGCACAAAACCATTGGTGTAAGGTAGGTCTTCAAAACAAAACTAAAAGAAAATGGTGAAGTTCATAAGCATAAGGTGCATTTGGTAGCGAAGGGATATAAGCAAGAATATGGGATCAATTATACAGAAGTTTTTCCTCCCGTTGCAAGACATGATACAATCAGATTAATGATAGCATTGGCGGTGTAGAAGTCATGGTCTATTTTCCAGCTGGATGTCAAATCGACATTCTTGCATGGAAACTTGGAGGAACACGTATTTGTAGAACAACCCCTTTGTTATATTAAGATCGGAAATGAGTATAAGGTGTATAGATTAAAGAAAGCTCTTTATGGATTAAAACAAGCTCCACAAGCTTGGTATACTCGCATTGAGACTTATTTTTTGAAAGAAGGCTTTCACAAATGTCCATATAAGCACACACTTTTTGTTAAAATTGGAGATAAAGGGAAATTGCTCATTGTTTGCTTATATGTAGACGATCTTATATTTACTGGAAATGATGGTGTCATGTTTAAAGAATTCAAGAAATCATGATGGTTGAATTTGAAATGTCTGACCTTGGTATGATGCATTACTTCCTTGGCATAGAAGTAGTACAATCAGCTAATGGGATCTTTATTTCTCAAAAGAAGTATGTGCAAGATATTTTGGACAGGTTTCGGATGAAGGATTGCAATCTTGTAAGCACTTCAACTGAGTTTGGTTTGAAGCTAAACAAAGATCATGAAGGGAAGAAGGTGGACAGTACACTTTTCAAGCAAATTGTTGGCAGTTTGATGTATTTGACTGCATCAAGATCAGACATAATGTATTATGTGAGTTTGATAAGTAGATATATGGAGAATCCAACAGAAATGCATTTGTTAGCAACCAAGAGAATCCTTCGTTATTTGCAAGGAACTAGAGATTTTGGGCTGTTCTACAAGAAGGCTGAAAAGTTAGAGTTGTTCGGGTTTACTGATAGTGATTATGCAGAAGACCAAGAGGATAGAAGGAACACTTCGGGCTATGTTTTTATGTTGGGCACAGCGGCTGTTTCATGGTCTTCTAATAAGCAACCAATTGTCACCTTGTCAACTACAGAAGCTGAATTTATTGCTGCAACCGCTTGTGCTTGTCAAGCTATCTGGTTGAAACGAATTGTTGAAGAGCTACAGTTCAAGCAAGTTGAAGCTACTACAGTTTTTTGTGACAACAACTCAGCAATCAAACTCTCCAAGAATCCTATGTTACACGGAAGAAGCAAACATATGAATTTGAAATATTACTTTTTAAGAGATCTCAGCAATGATGGAACAATCAAACTGGTTTATTGTCGAAGTGAAGACCAAGTTGCAGATATACAGACCAAGCCTCTCAAGTTGGCTACATTTGTGAAGTTGCGTGGTCTACTTGGAGTTTGTTCACGTGTTGCTATAAAGAAGGAC